>NC_092371.1:137407420-137487420 GCF_030028105.1 Mobula birostris
CACCTTCCCATCCCCATCTCTCTCTCTCCCCCACCTTCCCATCCCCACCTCTCCCACTTCCCATCCCCACCTCTCTCCCCCTTCCCATCCCCATCTCTCTCCCCCTTCCCATCCCCATCTCTCCCCTCCCCTTCCCATCCCCAGCACCTCTACCCTCCCCCCATTCTCTACCACCTACCTCTACCCTTTCTGCCTGCTCCCAGGCACGGGTTGTAAGAGCGGGGATCGTTACAGGAATAGACACTTCCCCTCTTCATCCACGGCCCAGGAGTTAGTTTACCAGGAGCCCCACCCTGCCCAGTCTCTAGCACAGATTTCTCTCTTCACCGGCCCCACTCTCTCTGTCTCCCCATCCTCCCGCGCCCTGCCCCTCAGCAAGCCCCCCTGCCCTCCCCAAGCCCCCTCTCCCGCCACATTCCCGAGACAGGCTGGGACATCGCCCTACCTCCTCGGCACAAACCAGTCCCACTGAGCTTCTGCTTGCCTGCGGAGAGCCGGGGTGGGCGGAGAACCTGGCAGATTCCAGGCCTGGCCTGCGTCTGGCCTTCTGTTAACTCTTGATGGGGAGGGACAGCTTCCAAGATGAGAGCAGGGGGGAGGGCATGATTTGCGAGTGGGTGGGGTGAGGGGGAGTGTGAGAAGGGTGTTGGTGTGAGAGAAGAGTGTGTGAGGGGGAGAGTGGGGTGGGTGAGAAGGGTAGATGAGAGGGGGTGTGCACGAGAGGAGGGGTGTGAGAGGGGTTGTAAGAGGGTGTGTGTGAGGATGTGTGAGAGGTGTGACATGGATACATGAGAGGGGCGTGAGAAGGATGTGTGTGCAGGGTGTCAGAGGGGTGTGCAAGAGGGATATGCGGCAGTGTGTGTATGAGAGGGGGGAGCAAGAGGGTGTGTGTGAGAGGGGGTGGGTGTGTGAGGAGGGTGTGTGAGAGGAGGTGTGGGGGGTAGATGAGAGGGGGTGGATGTGGGGGGGGTAGGTGAGGGGGGTCAGTGTGAGAGAGGGGTGGGTGAGGGAGGATGTGTGAGAAGGGGGTTGGGGTGAGAAGGAGGTTGTTGGGGGGTGAGGGGGTTGGGGTGAGAAGGGGGTTCTGGGGGGTGTAAGGGAGGTTGTGGGGGGTGAGAAGGGGGTTGTGGGGTGTGAGAAGGGGGTTGGGGTGAGAAGGGGGTTCTGGGGGGTGTAAGGGAGGTTGTGGGGGTGAGAAGGGGGTTCTGGGGGTGTGAGGGAGGTTGTGGAAGGGGTGTGTGAGGGGATATGATGAGGGGTGTAAGAGTGTGAGAGAGGGGGTGTGGGAGGTGGGTAGTGTCGGAGAGGTAGGTGGGGTATGGGAGGGAGTGTAAGGGGGGTGTGCGAAGCAGATGGGGAGTCATCTATTCCACTCCACCCTCCCCCTCCACCTCCCACCTGTTCTGTGAGGATCGCCGTCACTCAGCCAGTTGTTGCTGTCGCTTCAGAACCTTCAACCGGCCGTGTTCTGCAGCACTTCCCCAACCCAGCCGCCTCTCCCCGTCCTTCCCAGGAGTCACGCACCCCTCGCTGCGACCCCCGCCGTCAGGGAGCCGCTTGGCGAGGCAGATCGTGGTGAAGGAGCAGCCCGGGTGCAGCGATTTTCCCCCCACCACCGACACCGCCGCCTTGGTCCCACCACGGGTAATTCGTCCAGTCTCTCCCCGACCCCCACTCCCGGACTCACGCTGCGCCATTCCGCTGTTAGAGGCCGACCACCGCAAATTCGTAGGGAAGGCACTGCCGGCAGATCTCAGACCCAGACCCAGTCCCCAGTCCCCAGTCCCCGGTCCCCGCCCCTTTCCGCTCTCTCTCTCTCTCTCAACCAACCCCCAAGCCGGCTCCCTGTCCCCGCCGACAGCGCAGCGCCTCTTAACGGAGACCCGTAGAAGGGAGAAGCTGCGGCCAGTCATCGGACTGACGTGCCCTTGACCGGATCGGACCCGAAGAAGCCCCAGACCCTGATCCGGTCTACACACACAAGGGCCTTGGACTGGGGATCCATGGAGACCCAGCTTAAATGCAGTCCTGGGTCGCCCACTTGAACCCCGTCTAAACACTCCCACAGATGCTCTCCTCTGTTTAGCTCCAGACCTTATATTAGTTATCGACAGTCACGATTCCAGGCATTGTCCAACATAGGTACAGGGTATGTATGCGCAGTTTCTGTGCATAGACTCGGGAGGTAAAGATAAGATGTGCGTCTCATGGCAGGAAAAATATACCCTAAATATATAAGATCCTAACTATTTCCACACGTAAAATATATATTGTACCATTAACTTAGACCATTTCTTATTATTTGACAGGAACTATATTGAATAATAGTATTTCTGATCATCAATAGTACAAATATACATTATGAGTCGGGAAAATTGCTACAAAAAAACTAATAATATTAGCATAAACTTCATAATGTCCAGCAGTTGTCGACTTTCTTGGTCTTCTGGCTGGTTAGTGATTTGCACTCTAGCCCAGCTGTGACCAAAAGGTTACTAGCACATGAACCACAATATTATCATTGGATATCATTTTAGCTGGCTTGGAGTGATTGGCTTATATCCACTTACTTATTCCTTCTACATTCACCACTGAGTTGGTAATTAACACTACTTGATAAGGACCTTTCCATCCAGCTCCCAGTGGTTCCTTAATCAGGACCCACTCACCAGAAATCATGGTGTGTCCTCCTTCTGCTGTGTCTTCCCGAGTGGCAGAGACCTGTGGAGAAACAGACTGGACAGCCGGGGTTAATTTCACATAATAGATAACCCAACTATCGGCCATAATGTGTCTATCAGCCACTTTGAGATCAGGGGCTCCCACAGTGACATAGGACATCCTGTCCCCACCTCAAGTGGACTTAGTTTAGTTTTCTTGTTTGGGGTTGCTCTGATGCGACATAGGAGGGGCTGTAGGCCATGGTATGCCTTCCTCATGATACACAGTTAGTCATTCTTTGTTAGTTCCATTCATTTGTTTGACTTGTCATGATGACTCTGGGTGGTGTGGACAATAGAAAGGTCATCAGTCATGATGATTTCTGACAAACTCTCCCAGTGAAGAACGTCCCTTGGTCAGAGCCAATGTGATGACAATCCCCATCTAAGAATATAGTGCTTAATCAGAGCTTTTGCTGTGAGTGTGACAGTGGCTTTACTTGTTGGAATAGCCTCCACCCACCTTGGAAACTTGTCCACTGTTACTAGTCTGTCTAGGTATCCTTGACAAAGAAATGTAGCCCATTCCTAAGTGTAAAATTGGACCAGGTGGGGCAGGAGCTTTTCCACAAATTGCAGGAGTGATTGTGGTAGTTTTTCCGCTGTTCCAGGATTTCTTTTACTTCTTCATATATTGCCGTTTTTGCAATTCATCCACAAATGCATTTTCATGGCTTGCCGTTGTGGTAATTTTGGAGTGACTTTTTGCATTTCAATATAGCAACTTCTGACAGCAGTTTTATGACATCCATAAGTTCTTGTACTAGTTGGCCATTCTTGATTGTGGTCCCTAAAGCCAGAAGAAATCCTGTTTGTCTCCATAAGTTTCCAAAATCATGAACAACTTCAAAAGCATATCAAGATCAGTGTAGATATTAGTCTTCCTTCTGCCAACTTACAGGCGTCAGTGAAAGCTTTTAGTTCTGCCCGTTGTGCTGGCACCAGGAGCCATGCTTCCTGATGCCAGCACTTTAATTTCAGAAACAACTGCCCATCAATCAATGAGGAGCAGTTTCAGGTTTGATAAAGGCATCTATTCGGAATACTATTGTACTAGCTCAGTCTTGATCATCATAGACTTCCATGTCTGACGGTAACAGTCTGACTGGATTCGATGGGCTCACCGTTAAACCATGATATTAGGTGCCTGAAGAACAGTAGACCACCAGGACAACCAAGGCCCTATTCATAGTCAGTAAAGTGTGTACAGAGTGCAGACATCGAACATTTAAAACCTGATTCAGCCATGACTGCTAGATAGATTGCCTGCACTGCTCGTAAATACGGGCCCATCCTGATGCTACACTATCTAATTTAGCAGAGTAACAACACACAGAATATGGTATGTCTCCATGTTCTTGAGCTAAGATTGCCATCATATAGCCATGTTTCTCATTGACATACAGAGTAACTGGTCTACCCTTACTGGGGATTCCTAATGCAGGTGCAGTACACAATGTCACTTTTAAAGGTCCAAACACTTCCAGTTGTTCTTCATTATGAGTCACAGGATCATCAAAATATTAATAGATTGTAACCAAATACCAAATAGGTTGATCCATCAACCAAACAGATCACAAATAGATTGTACAACCACTATTTTCACTAGGTACTACAGTAAGTCGTGCGACCAACCTAGATTGTAACCAAATAGGTTAGGACTAAGTAGATTTTAACCAATATTTTCACAGCTGTTTTCCTTTTTAAAGAGGCTCACAGCAGTCCACAATCCTGATTTCCATCCAGTATTCAAAGCCAGAACTTACTAGAACTTTTCTTTCAGACAACAAAGGAAGCTCTTACCCATTTTGTTGCATGTTAAAAAAATCATTCCTCTGTTTTCAATTGTAACAAATTCTAAACTTCATAATATCTTTGCCAACTACACCACTTGATGGATTTTGGTGTTTAAATCCAAGGTTCTTTTAGAAGATAAGAACGAGACATAAAACTTGTTGCTTCACAATCATTTTATTAAGAGTTGATAGAACAAAGGAAACAGGAGCAGAAGGCTTATAGGCAACAGACTAAGAAGATTAAGATGACATGGCTTTCTGCTTAGTTATTTTATACCCATAGAGATAAGAAAAGCTTATCTAAGATGGCGCTGGTAACCGGCGACTTCACGCATGCTCTCCCAAGCAAACTGCCCTCTCCACTATCCTATACCCGAGTATAAAACTTCATTTTAATTTATAGATAAAAATTAATCAGTTAGAAAGCACTTCATCAATACTGCAGTAAAAATTGACCAATGAGAAAAAATATTTATTCACTAATGCAGTACAAAGAAGCTTCCAAAATTATACTTTGTATAACAATTAGAGGCATAATAAACTATGATGCATATAAAGGCTGCTTAAACTACAGGCAAATAATTAATTGTTGAACTGCAAAGAAAATGACAATTAAACAATTGGGTCCAGCAAATTCAAGAGTTGGAAGGTTATGTTAGAGCTTTACAAAACTCTGATTAGGCTGCATTCAATTCTGGTCACTCCATCATAGGAAGGATGTGGAAGTTTTGGAGACGAAAAAGAAGAGGTTTCTCAGGATGCTCTCTGGCTTGTGCTATAAGGAGAGTTTGAACAACTTGAGTTGTTTTCCCTGGACCGGTAGTGACTGAGGGGAGACCTGATAGAAGTTTATAAGATTTTGAAGGGGCATAGACTGAGCAGAAAGTTGGTAACTTTTTCCCATGGTCAAAATATACAGTACTAGAGGGTATGCATTTAAGGTGAGAGGGAGTTAGTTCTAAGGAGATATGTGCGGCAAGTTTTTTTTCACACAGCGAGGAATATGCTGCCAGTTGGTAGTGGGAGGGAAATATGACCGAGGTGCTAAGCTGGATTGCAGAATCAGAATCAGGTTTATTATCACTGGCATGTGTCAGGAAATTTATTAATTTGCAGAGAATGAGGGAATATGGACCCTGTGAAGGCATAAGGGATTTGTTTAGTTTGGCATTTCCGGTGTTGTGTCAGAAAAGGATGGGCTGGAGGGCCGGCTCCTGTGCAGACTGCTCCCTGCTATAAATAAGTCTGAAAGAAAGGATGGTTGGGGCAGGTTAATCAGCATGCTGGGCTTATTTCAAAACAATAAGGGCAGGACAATATAACATTCAGGGCACCAGGTCACAACAACATTACAGGATTCAGTTGTTTCGATATGATAGAGGAGGATATAAAAGAGGTGTGAGAGTTGTTTCTTGCTGACTAAGATTCCCATCCAAGCTAGTCCTTTTTACTGGCATTTGGCACATATCCCTCGAAACCTGTCCTACCCATGCACTCTTAAATGTTTCCTAACTGTCTTTCGAAGTGTTTCTTCTTCTGTGTACTTTCTTGTAAAAGTTGTAAAAACTTTTCTTGTGAATGCTACTTATATAATGCTGTTTCTGTGATGCTGCTGTAGTAAGCTTTTCATTCCACATGCACACATGTACCGTACTTGTGCAGATCACAATAAACTCGACTTGGAAATATTATTATACCTGTCTCAATCACTGTTTTTGTAGGGCAAATGACTGAAGTGACAAGATGGTGGTCGGGCTGCACCAGGAGTACGGTGTTCAGTTCTGGTCACCCTGTTATAGGAAAGATACTGTTAAGCTGGAAAGATTTCAGTGAATCTTTTAGAGGGAGGTTGGACTTGATTCCTTGGAGTGTAGGAGGTTGAATGGTGATCTGATAGAGATGTCTAAAATCCTGAGGGGCATAGGCAGGGTGAATGCACAGTCTTTTTCCCAGTCAAAGGGAGTCATAGGTTTCCAGAGAGAAGGGAAAGATTTAAAGTGGACCTGAGGGGAAAGCTCTTTACACAGGAGTGGTGATATCAAACGAGCTGCAAACAAAGTGTTGAGTTGCTGTAAGAGTAAGGAAGTTATGCTACAGCTGTATGAAGCTTTAGTCAAACTGCACGTGGAGTATTTTGTTCTGTTCTGCTTGCCCCATTATAAGAAGGACATAGAGTTTCTGGAGATGGTACAGAAGAGGTTTACAAGGATTAGGGTGCATGAGATACAAGGAAGGTCTGGACAAACTTGGTTTGTTCTCACTAGAGTATTCGAGGCTGAGCGAAGACCTGATAGAGGTTTTCAAAATGATGACAGTCAGAATCTTTTTCCTCAGTGTAGAAACATCAAATACCCAGAGAATATGCTTTTAAGATTAGAGAGAGAAAATTTAATAACAATTTGATGGGTAAGTTTTTTCAAGCAGAATGGTTGGCACCTGAAATGGTTTACTGGGGCAGTAGTGGAAACAGGCTTTTAGATAGACCCATGAAAATGAAGAGAATAGATGAATATGGACAATATTCAGGAGATTTAATATAAATTGGTAGCAAGGTGGGCCAAATGGCATGTTCAGTGCTGTACTGTCCTTTGTTCAGAACTATAGATGGAGTATGGGGTGTCAGGGAGGGGTAGCACCTCTGGTGGGGGAACATGTCGCGTCCTTTTCAAGGCGGTTAGCCCACCTTTGGTCCCCACCTGGCACTCAGCTCTTACCTGTGGCTCTTCGTAACTGTTTGCATGTGACAGTGGCCATAACCCGGGCAACGGTTTCGACAAGCCGGCTAAGCCAGGTGAGGGTAGCTGACGGGTCTCAAACCCTTGGTGAGATAGGGAGTTGTCTATCCCAGCATGTGAAGACAGACTCAGGTGGATTGAGCGGACGAGACCAATGGAAGGCCCAACGGTCAAGAAGGCCATCTCTGCAAGCGTTGTGGAACGTGTAGAGCAGGACAAGACACAGAAGACGTCCTGGTCATCCACTGCACCTGGTCTCATCTCCAGCTGTCTCGACTCTGTCTTGCCACTGGATCCAGATGGGAATTGGGAAGAGAGAGCGAGGCTGATGCTGTACAACTCTCCCTCACTTAAATCCAAATCACGCGCTAGTCTCGACACCATCATTATGATGTCGAGGTCTTCATCGACGATGACGATGGACGAACAATAAAGACGATGAAAGATTTCTAGTTGAATTCTCCATATTCTTTCATCCTTAATGTTTCCGAAAAGCTTCTTCATGAGGAGGAACCAAAGGTCCCTGGTAACCTGGTTGATGTTAATTACATCTTCGCAGCAGTTGATGTAATTTTATCGCCCTGCTCTTGCAGCCCCGGGCAGTATGCGATTTGGCTGCTATGTTTCTGACATGACTGTTCCTCATTAGATGTTCAGCACTAGGGCATCTCCTGATGTTCAGCAAAGTAGCGGTTTTATAAATGTTTTCTTTGAATAGGCTACCACTATTAGTTCCTTGAGATTGTTATAGCCAGCGGTGGTAATGGGGACAAGCTCCCACTCTCTACATATTAAATGCTCCCAATGGCGTGAGCCTCAAATAGCCTCTGACAACCAAGTCCAGCTCCTGGTCTTCATGTGTGGCCTAGCTACTAAGCCCGGCCAGAACCGTTTCCACTGACAGGACAAGGAGCAAAGATGGATTACTGGCGCCTTAAAGCCAGTCACTTTGGGCAGATAGGCCGTGTTACTGTGGTTGGCAGCTCAGCTAGGAGAAGGAAAACTCTGATCTCAAACGTCCGCTGCCTTGCGGCTATACTCACTCATGAGGGAGGCTTCAGGAGTAAAACCCAAGGGAAAAGTCCAGAGCTGGAGTCCCTAAGGCTGTTCTACATTGAGTGCAACGCTGACTGGCAACTCCTGTAACACTACTGGTACCAAACTGTATCGGTCTCTGCCATTCCTTTGGGTTCATCAGATGCGTCGGAGGGGGAGCTTGCTACATAGGCAACAGCTTGCTCTCCATATGGTACTGCCCAGGCCTGCCTATCTAGACAGCTAGGACACAACATCCATGATGACTGTGACCAACCGAGGCTGCCACTTAAATAAAAAATTCATAAATTTTCGTTGCCATCATTAATAGAGAAGCAGTAAGCAAATGACAGAGTCTTTTTGATGTGTAATATGTGCAGAACAAAGCACACATTGAAGAAGCAACATGCTGGAATCTGCTTTAGTATATTGTGTAAATGTATGCTAAGTTTTTGTTCAAAGTTCAAAGTAAATGTATCATCTAAGTATGTATACCATGCTCATCCCTGAGACTCAGCTTCTTACAGGCACCCACAGGAAAACAAAAAAATACAATAGAATCCACGAAAAATCAAAAACTGACAAACATCCAGTGTACAAAAGAGGACAAACTGTGCAAATAATAACAAGTGTAATCAGACAATACTGAGAACAAGAGCTGCAGAGGCCCTGAAAGTGAGTGCAGAGGCTGTAGAGTCAGTTCAGTACTGAGACGATTGATGCCAGTGCAGGAGCCCAGTGCTGTTCTGGAAACTGATGGTGAGGCAGCCAAGACTCCGGCACCTCCTGCTCCATGGTAGTAGTGAAAAGAGAGGGAGATGGGTTAAATGCAGGTAGACGGGATGGGCTTAGGGGTGTGGGGGGTGGAGATATTGTCTGGCATGGAGTAGTGGTGCTGAACACCAATTTGTTTTCCATTCTCCGGCCTCGACACTTCAATCTGGCTTGAAGCCCACCCCAATGCTTTCTCTTCTGACAATGGCTGAACTTCATCGTGTCGTAACTTCATTCCTGAGTGCAAAGTTCATCAAAGTCTTCAGTACATTATAACATTAACAGGGATTACTGATCCTGATTCAGAACTAAACTTGTTTTGGGAAATTGCTCAATATTTATGTTACAGAATGTTAAATCACAAGATGATAAAATGGAAGTGATGTAGGAGGGAGAGGACCCAATGAAGGGTTTTGGCATGAATTGTTGACTGTTTATTCCTCTCCATAGATGCTGCCCGATCTGCCGAGTTCCTCCAGCACTTTGTGCGTATCACTCCAGATTTCCAGCATCTGCAGAAGCTCTTGTGTTTACAGGAGGGGACAACCCAGGATGTCCACTGAAGATTTCCCTCTACGTACATCGGTATCGTAATTATGAATCATATTTATGAATGATCCGCCCACCAGCAGTCATATTATGGGAGGGGCAAGAAGCTCAATTGTGGATATTTCTTCTTTAGAAAGAAAGAAGCCACTTTCCAGCAGCTTTTGACCAAATAATAAGAGCCTCTGCTTTTGTAATGGACACAGAATGATAGTATGGTTACATCACAGGTGCACACTGTGTTCACCAGCTCGCTACCAGAGCAACCCTCTAGTCCCTGTCGTTCACCTTCTCTTTGTAACATGATAAACCTTTTCTCACATGGTTTACAGTCAATTCCCTCTTGAAGGCCACAAGGGAACTCAACCCATCACCTCTGCAGACCGTACATTCCAGATTCTAACCATGTGCTAAGTAAAAATGGTTTTCCTCAATAGGTTATTACTTTTCTAACTTTTAGGAAAAGACACAGGAGCTTAACAGACCAGAGCACCAATCTCAAGAACAGCTTCTTCCCCACAGCTTTCAGCCTCCTGAACCAATCACCTCTTTCATAGCCCCTTCCCAGTGGTGCTGCCATGTTCCCAGACCCCTGACCCTTCTGTTATTGTCATGCTTTTTGCACTATAGTACAGTACACTGTACTGTTGTGTTGTTGTTTTATTTCTGGTTTATGTATTATTTATTATTTATGTATAATGAGTGAATATGCATACTGTTCACTGGTGGCATTTTTCACAATTACATTGCAGCTGGTATACTTGACGATAAACCCAGCAGGTCCTGATTCTCATACAGTATGTGACTGGTGATTATGGGACAAATCCTACCAGTAGGTGGCAATATTGTCTTTAGGTAAACCAATTTGAACCTTAACTATAAACCATGCCCTTGAGCACAGAAGGCCGGAAGTTTAATTTAACCCGCACTGCAATCTATAGATGCTGTCAGCAAGTTACCATTCGAGAACCACTTCCTCAATGGTGCTTTGCTTGGGGAAATCCAGAATTAAAACCCAGTGTCCATATTCTCATGAACCTTTCTGAATTAAGCTGGGAACTATTAGGACAGTTGGAGACCCTTAGCTCTGCTGCAGTCCAGACAAGTGCTTCCTCATAGGCCCACTCACTTCAGTTCAGCCGAAAGAACTGCGGAGAGAGGCAGGAACTTAAACTAATTGGGAGAATTATACCCATTGGCAAGAACTGTCAATCTTAAATAAGACCTCTGTATTCAATTTCTGGCAACTTTTCACTCCATCAGCTACTGTTGAATATTTATAGTTAAGCACCTAAGAGGATTGATTTGAATCATATAATCAACATTGACCTTATAATTAACATGCACTGCAAACTGGCATTAAAAATAAGAAAAGATTACAAATGCTTTAAATCTAACCTGCCAAGCTACATCCACACTAGACCGGATAAATCTGTAACCGAAGCTTTTTCTCTTTGTTTTGACCCTCCATCCACACTGAAGCAGTGTTTTCTTCCCCTGAAAACTGAGCTTTTCTAAAACACTCTCCAGAGTGTTTAAATCTGAAAACGCCGGTTGGGCGTTGTAGTGTGTACGGGTAACCGGAGGTTTTAAAAAACCTGTCGTCCCTTTCATCGGTGAAGAGTCTACGGCTGCAGGAAATGTTTCCAAGGTGACCCCTCTGTGGGAGTGGGGAAGATGTTGGTGGGGCCACTGGGGGCGGGGTCTGTGTGTCTGTATGTGCAGCTATTGTAGTGGCTGTGAGGCTGGTATTGTGGCGGTGAAAAGTACTGGTGGGGGGCGGGGGAGCCATCATATTCCTCATCATTGCAAATCCCTCTGCAACAGAGTTAGTCAGGTTTTCAATGTTTGTCGTCAGCCGGGTCATACTGTCCATGAACTCCTTGTTGGTTGCCTCCATACGCTCCATATTTGATTTTTAGTTTTAAGTCCTCCTGCACGAGAGCCAACAGCTGTCCGTCGTTTGGCAATTTCCTTTTAAGTTTTTCTAGTCTGTAACTGGACAAATGTGCACCAAGTATACCGTTTCCTCTTCGTTTGTTTTCTGTAGATGTGTCCTGCGCATGCCCAGTAGGAGGAGATTCGCCCAAATACCCGTTTTAATGTGGATGGAGGTATTTTCAAAAATGCCTGGTGTGGACGCCTATCGTTTTTATGCGAAACCGCCGTTTTCAAAATTATCCGGTCTAGTGTGGACGTAGTCTCAGGTTCAGATATTGTCTGAATTGACCGAGCTCTGAGACAATTCTAAGCCGATCTTATCTCTAACACTTGAGAACAAAGCGGTATAAACTATGTGTCTGGTTCTGGAAATGTGCAGTTGATGTGCACATACAAATGATAGAAATGAACCACCAGAATGGTGAAAATCAATGGGTGGAAATGATACTTAATCCTATAGATGTATCAGAAAGATTGGTTGTATAAACCAGGCTTCTACTCCGTTCTGTTGGGAATGGAGTCGTTTGATCTGAATTTGCGAAGCTTTTATTATGAATAGATCTATGGAGATGTATTGAATGGAAACAGACCACTCTACCCATCACATTCAAGCCAGCCATTGGGAGCCCACCCACACTAAAGCCCTCTCCCAACACTTGGCCCATACCTTGCAATGGATAAGCAACTCGAGTGCTCACTTCTTAAATGCCAGCAAGTCCCTCCAGCAGTACGTTTTAGGCACTCGTCATCCTCTGGGTGAAGAAAGTCTCCCTCATATCCCCTCTGAGTTTCTTCCCTCTTATCTATGCCCTCTTGTTATGTCTCCCTCTGGTTAAGGGGAAAGTTTCCTGCAGAGAGGTTTGACTAACTTGGATTGTTTTCTCAGGAATTTTAGAGGCTTGTAAAGTAATGAGAAACATAGTTGTGGTAGATAGTCAGAGACTTTTTCCCCAGGGTCTAATTATAGAGGGCGTAGCTTTAAGGTGAGAGTGGGAAAGTTTAAAAAAAGGTGTATGGGGCAAGTTATTTACACAGAGTGTGGATGCCCAAAACACATTGCTAGGGGTGGAGTTTAAGAAGCCACTAGATAGGCACAGCAACATGCAAAGAAAGGAGAGATATGGATCATGTGCAGGCAGATAACTCATTTAATTTGCCACCAGGTCAGCACAGGTATTGTGGGCCGAAAGGCATGTTCCTGTGCTGTATTTTCCAAGTTCTAGATTTTGTTTTTATGCACCTTATCATTTATATCTCTCAATCATGACTCCTCTGCTTCAAGGAAAGCAGATCTAGCTTCTCCAGTCTCTCCTCATAACTGGAATACTCTATTCCAGGCAATATTCTGTTGATTGTCCCCTGCAGCCTCTCTAGAGCTATCACATCCTTCCTATATTCCACCAGTCTAAAGTCATGAGTAAAATTAGAATACTGTAACTTTAGAACTTTTGGTCTACAATCGTCTTGGAGGGCGAGAATGGAGCAATTGATGGAGGCTTTGGGTGGCTATTTCGTGTCGGTCTTCACAGTGGAGGACATGTCTAACATGCCGAAGAGAGATGATATGGATGTGATGGGAGGTGAGGACCTCAATACAATAGCTATCACTAAAGCAGTAGTGCTGAGCAAATTTGTGGGCCTAAAGATAGACAAGTCCCCTGGTCCTTATGGAATACATCCCAGGGTACTGAAAGAAATGGCAGAGGTTATAGTTGAGGCTTTGGTGATAACTTACCAAAAAAAGTTCTCTGGAGTCTGGGCAGGTCCTGATGGATTGGAAGAAGGCGAATGTCACGCCACTGTTCAAAAGAAGATGTAGGCAAAAGGCAGGTAACTATAAGTCGGTTGGTTTAACATCTGTAGTTGGAAAAATGCTTGAATCTATCATTAAAGAAGAAATAGTGAGGCATTTGGAAAGAAATGGATCCATCAGGCAGGTGAAGCATGGATTCTGCAAAGGCAGGTCCTGTTTGACAAACTTACCGGGGTTCTTTGAGGATATAGTGAGTGTAGTGGATAGAGGGGAACAGATGGACACTATTTACTTGGATTTCCAGAAGGCTTTTAATAAGGTGCCACATAAAAGACTTATCCATAAGATGTGGATGTATAGAGTTGAGGGTGATGTATTAGCATGGATAGAGGATTGGTTAACAAATAGAAAGCAGAGGGTTAGGGTACATGTGTGTTAACTCTTAGTTGGCAATCAGTAGTGGGTGCTGTGCCGCAGGGGTCAGTGGTGGGCCTGCAACTGTTCATGATATACATTAATGATCTGGAAGAGGGGGCCGAGTGTAGTGTATCTAAGTTTGCCGATGATACTAAATTGAGCAGAAAAGCAAATTGTGCAGACGATATGGAGGGTCTGCAGAGAGATATAGATAAGTTATGTGAGTGGGCAAGGGTCTGACAAATGGAGTACAATGTTGGTAAATGTAAGGTCTTCCACTTTGGAAGAAAAAATGGAAGATCAGATTATTATTTAAATAGTAGAAGATTGCAGCATGCTGCCGTGCAGAAGGACTTAGGAGTGCTTGTGCATGAATCACAAAAGGTTAGTTTGCATGTGCAGTAAACTATCAAGAAGGCAAATGAAATGTTGAACTTCATTGCTAGGGGATTGAATTTAAGATCAGGGAGGTTATGCTGTAACTGTACAGGGTACTGGTGAGGCTGCACCTGGAGTACTGCATGCAGTTCAGGAAGGAAGGATATACTACTGGTTTTGGAGGCAGTGCAGAGGAGGTTCATCTGGTTGATTCCAAAGATGAGGAGGTTAGACTATGAGGAGAGATTGAGTTGCCTGGGATTGTATTTGCTGGAATTCAGAAGAATGAGAGGAGATCTTATAGAAACATATAAAATTATGAAAGGGATAGATAAGATAGAGGCAGGAAAGTTCTTTCCACTGGTAGGTAAGACTAGAACAAGGGGACATAGCCTCAAGATTTGGGGGACTAAATTTAGGATGAAGTTGAGGAGGAACTGCTTTTCCCAAAGAGTGGTGAATCTGTGGAATTCTCTGCCCAATGAGGCACTGGAGGCTACCTCAGCAAATATACTTAAGACAAGTTTGGATAGATTTTTGCATAGAAGGAGAATTAAGGGTTATGGAGAAAAGGCAGGTAGGTGTAGATGAGTCCATGGTCAATCAGCCATGATCTTATTGAATGGTGAGGCAGGCTTGATGGGCCAGATGGCCTACTCCTGCTCCTATTTCTTATGTTCTTATGGACTCATAGTCCTTTGACCCAACATGCGTCTGTAAACCATTGTACTTATTGACCTACATTTGGTCTGTAGCCATCTTTGTCTTGACAACTCGAATGCTCATCAAAAAGCTACAGAAACATTGCACCCGCATCTGCCATCTCCTCAGGCCATGCATTTTGAAGTCCAACTACTCTGTGAAAAAAAAATCCCCTTTGTAGCTCCTATAAGCCTCCAGCCTCTCAGCTATGATTTCTTATTTTACACACTCTCACCTTGATGGAAAGCATTCTTACCATCTACCCTATCTATCCCCATCATAATTCTTTATATCTCTATCAGCCTTCTCCACTGTAGGAGAACAAATCCAACCTACCCAAATTCTCCTTATAACTGAAATGCTGCACTCCAGGCATCGTTCTGGAAAAACTCCTGTGCACTTCTCCTTCCTGTAGTGTAGCAAACACATCCTTCACACAATGTTCACCAATGCTTTATAATGCAATACAATGTCCTGTCTCATATTCTCTGCCATGGCTGATGAAGGCAAGGATCCTCCATGCCTCCTTCGTCACCCTTTGCTGCCACTTTTGGGGATTAATGGATTTGCACTCCAGGGTTCCACTGTTTATCAACAATACCAGGATCCTACAATTTATTGTTTATGTCCTACCCTTCTTTGGTCTTCCAAATGATTCACTTTTCATTTACTAGGATTAAACTTGATCTGTGGATCAAATTTCCAGCTGATCCATCTCATGTTGTAGCCTCCTTGTTACGCAGAATACCACAAGTTCTTTTTCTGTAGAAGGTGAGTTAACTGAAATTGTTAGGGCTGACTCTCAGCCACTCTTCACATTTGCCATCCAGTCTAACCTCAGCGGCGTTTACTTTTATCATCCGTGGATATCATCTTCAGCCCCAGAGCTCAGGTTTGCAGTTGCCCCTCAAAGCAGCCGGGCCTCTGCTGGCTGAACTTGAGACCCTGATATCTCCTTAACAGCTATTTTTGTCAAACACTTTGCCACTATTTCTAAATTCTCTGATTATTAAAGACAAATCTTAATATTCTACAACTGAGTCCATTTCCAGCAAATACATTACTTATTAATTTGAATGAGACAGTAAACCCCATCATAGTCAATGCTATTTGGATATAACCTGTTACGTATCCCGTAACTGGGTTGCCAAACCAGCAGAAATGGATCACTCAGTTGGAGTCTGGATTACTAGAACTAAGAAAGTTTTATTAAAGAAACAAGCAACACAGTACTCTAATCAAAAGGATAATAAATGCAACAGTTCAGCAATGATAAACACACATGTACACAGAATTAGGATAACAGGATCAATCAAGCTCTATCATCGTCTGGGGTAAATGACCAGTTTCAAAGTGACGCAAAGTTCAGTTCAATTGAATTCAGTTCAGTTCGCAGTAATCACTGCCGTGGGAGATGGACAGTGGGGGGAAGGAGAGAGAGAGCAAAACGAATGAATATTCAAACGGCTTCCACACAGACCTTTGATATTCTTCACAGTCAACTTTTGGGCGAGCCCTTTGTGATGTCTTCTGAGGTCACCAACCGTGACCCCTCCGTTTCCAGATACGATCGTTTCTCTGCGGTGAACTTGGCACCCAGGCAAGGGCGGACACACACCAGGTTCCCGCTGATCGTGCCTTTCCACCCTGTGCGTCTATGGCTTGGTCCCGCGATCAGCCTTCCAAAACTTCCCACCGACTTGTGGGAGACGCACCACTTTCAGGGTCTCGTTACCTCGGGGTATCGTGTGTGTCTTGCCTTAGTGAACCTGTCCCTTTTTATCCCCCTGCTGGGGTATCGCCTGTCCATCACTTCAAACAGTTCAGGGTTCAAAGGGGGAGCCGATCTTGACAGCTCTCCTTCCGTTACTCTCTCTCGTCCCTTCATTAACATCTCCAAACGCTGCTCCATTGTTTTCCTTATCTCCCTTTCTCCTGAAGACCGGTGGCAGACCAACTGCTGATCCCACTGGTGCCAGCACAGGACAGCTAACATCTTAATCTATGTGTATTCTCGTCACAAACCTTAGAACCTGACCTGAAGGACTAAATGCCCAGTGTTGGAAAGTGGGACTGGGCTGAAAAACATGCATCATGACAAGCCCATAGACCATGGCCAACAGCTAACTCCTAAAGTGCTGTACATTTTTGGTTCTCTGTCCAGAACTACGGGGAGGTAGGAAGTGGTTTTGCTTGAATAAATCCCAACTACCAAGGGGGAACTTTTTTTTATTTAAACATTCTTTAAATTACATAGTTTTATTTCTGCTTTTCTATCTGATAAAAGCCAATTCAAAGTTGTTAGTGGAGGAAGCAAGATGGGAAGATTCTCCATTCAGCTGTTGGTGCTACTGAGTTTCTCACACCTAGTTTGTTCTTTAGCTTCTGGTAAGCAAATCGAGTGTCATTTTCATTAATGTCTGTTGAAATACTGAGTCCTAGGAAACCTCCATGGTGAAGTGTTCACTGGAGTTTGGTTTTGCCAGTGGCTTAGATTGGCGTGAACTTACTCGCTTGAGGTGAACTTATCTGGCCACTGTTACCACAGGTGAGGTTTAAAAATAGTCTGTACAAATGGGCCATGATTTTCCATTAGCTGAATTCCCCCAGTACGTTGCTTAGTTGTCAAAAGCATATGATATCGGAAAAATTACTTAGTTAACCAGCTCTGGCTGTACAAAGGACATGATAAAGGTCAGACCAAATCCAGTCCTGATGAAGGGTCTTGGCCCAAAATATCGACTGTTCATTCCTCTCCATAGATGCTGGCTGAGTTGCTGTGTTCTTCCAGCACTTTGGGTGTGGTGGGCGGGTGTGTGTGTGTGTGTGTGTGTGTGTGTGTGTGTGTGTGTGTGTGTGTGTGTGTGTGTGTGTGTGTGTGTGTGTGTTGCTTAAAATTTCCAGCATCTACAGAACCACTTGTGTTTATTTAAATAAATGTGTTTTTCTATCATGTCTCCACTGACCCACAAGCATGGATTGGAACAATCCCAGGTCCTTACACAAACATCCTGCCCTATAAACTGGAAGACGAAAACACTTTAATTTAAACTCTGGTAATTTTCTCACGGCATTGTCTACCATTTGTTGAGACATGTAGAGTAGAGTGAGGCTCCATATGAATTACAGGACTAGATCAGATGCTCCCTGTTTTTTAAAATCATGATTTTGGAGTTTTCCCTTGAGAGTTTTATTAATCCATCAGATTGGACCCAAGAACCATCAGACTTCAAGGCTGTGAAGCTCCTGGAATCTTGAGGGTTGAGGTGGGTTGTTACGAAGGTTGCTCCTCTGTTTGCTTTGAACTTCAGTTTACTACTTTTTTCTAGCTCCCATTTTTTTTTCAATGGAAATTTGGAGAATGTGTTATAAAGTACTAACATACTATTGGGTAACATTAACATTGTCATAAGCATGCATGTAACATTTTTCCTGCAAGCATTGTCATATGAAGAGCTCTGGGCTGGTATTCACTAGAATTCAGAAGAATGAGGGGTGACCACATTAAAACCTGTTGAATGGTGAAAGGCCTTGATAGAGTGGATGTGGGTGGAGAGGATGTTTCCGATGGTGGGAGAGTCTAGGACCAGAGGACACAGCCTCAGATAGAGGGGCATCCTTTTAGAATGGAGATGAGGAGGGATTTTTTTAAACCAGCGAGTGGTGAATCTGGGAATTCTTTGCCACAGGCAGCTGTGGAGGCCAAGTCTTTATGTATATTAAAGGCTGAGGTTGACAGAGTCTTGATTGGCATGAAGGGATACTGGGAGAAAGCAGGAGATTGCGGCTGAGAGGCAAAGTGGGTCATCCCTGATGAAATGGTGGAGCAGCCTTGATGGGCCAAATGGCCTAATTCTGCTCCTATATCTTATGATCTTACTAATGTGCCTTTAAAGAACACGTAACAAACAAGACGCTAAATGAGTAAAACCAATCTTTTAACATTTAGTGTTTGTTAAATAGATAGTATATATATATTGATGATTGAACTTTCTATCAAAGCAAAATTTTAGTGAGAAATTTCTGTTACCTGATCTCTGGTAATACTAAACACAAGAGATTCTGCATACACTGAAAGTTCTTGTGTAGATGCTTGTTTTTGTTGCTCTGGTGATACTTAACAAATTTATTCAATATAATCTCCCAAGTAACATGTTCCTAATTATTATCACTTCTGTCTTACATAGTATAAATTATTACAATTACAAAGTTATGGAGTTTGACAGAAGTTCGAAGTGCAGGAGAGTCAAGCTATATGAGAAGGTGGGGGGAGGTGTGGGGAAACTAGTTTTGAGGCCAAGACTGGAACATCCATGACCTTACTGAATAAACAGACTCATATTTCTTATATTTTAAGAATAACTGTGTAACTTGTTTGTAAAAACCTGTGGATTGTGTAACACAGTAAAAATATTTAAAGAAGAAGACAAGCTTAATCTATCATCACCATCGGTGGTCTGCTCTGCCATTCAAGGTGTATGAATCCTGACGAGTTTGTGGGATTTCAAATGCACATAGATAGACTAAGAATAGGCACGGCCTTCGAGTAGCAGGTACAGATCACCAGCCAAAAGACTCGTAAAGTGCAATTGATGACAAAGATTCACAAAACATAAAATGACATTTCCTAGGCAATTTGGGAGATCAGCAAAACAACGGAAAATAGCTATAAATCTTGTATTAGCATACATGCTCTTTAACTGTCTCGTCATTTAACATATCCAGTTCTCGTCCTGTCTTCAGGTCATATTCCGGAGCCACGACAGGTGAACTTCAAGTCTACTGACGTCTTCAATGTTCTACAATGGCAGAAAGGCAGCTGCTATAAGAAGAACACAGTTTACATCATGCAATACAAAATGTTTGTTTCTATCACTGAGGTAATAGAAGAGTTTGAAAATATTTTTTGAGAAGGTAGCCAGAAAAGCTGGGAAGTACCAAATACGAAATATAAAAGGACCCTTACACCAATAGAGGCTATAAGCAATCAAACCGGGTAGATGATGTTAGCCAATTACTGGGGTCTCAAAAAGAGGAATGGGCGTTACATAGAGATATTGAGGATGAAACCTGTGGGAATATTATAGGAGTTGATGGATACTGGAGAGATCCTGTACAAAAATTTCATCCATATTAATCTAGCACCAGATAAAATGTTGATTCAAGTGATTGAATACATTCTTTAGAAAATCTTGCATGTTGATAACCTAATAAAAATCAGCCAGGAAAACTAGGAAGGTGAAGATGTCTGTTGACCAGTATCCTACATTTTTGTCAGGAAGTGATACATCATATAGGCAATGGAAAGCCTGAAGGCTTGGGGTATCTAATCTTCTAAAAGCAGTTAAAACGTTAAATCTGTTCCCCTTTCCTCATGCCACCATGCCAGCTGACTGCTTGCAGGATCTCATATTTTTATAGTCTTTCAAAAGTCATATCTGAGATTAGAGAAGTGAGGTTTGAGGAAGGACCGGACAAATTGAATTTCTGATTTATAGAGATGTGAACAAGATAAAAAGCAATTGAAAATGTCTTCAATCTGAACCATTCAATTGCTCAAGAGAGCACAGGATCAAATAAATAAATTGCACATTATAGGGCTGATATTCTGCAGTGAGTAAAATTTATCAATGGGTAGCAATCATTTAAGAAATAGCTAGGAAGCTGATAGGAAAATGGGATAAGATTTCTCTGAATGAATGAGGAGAACAGCTTTCATTGTTTTTGTTCAGCTTTTTAATATTTGCAGCAGATTCATCATTTAAATATTTTTATAAACTAATGCTGAGGTAATGAAAAGTAATATTCTCACTGATACCATACACACTGGGGGTAATTTTAAACCACATTTTTGTGCCATAATGGATGAAGCAGTTAGAGATTGGTCAACTGCTGAATTATCAATCAAGTTATTATTTGGTCTTGATGCTTCTTCAGTGAGAGACCCTCATTCAGTCATGGAACAATCCGCAACATTTAACTCAGTATTTCTGCCCTGACCAGCTAACTTATTCCACTTCCTCTGTTCACTAACCTCTCAGAATTCAACATCGTTGAGAGCAAATATCAAAAAAAAGTCACCAAATCTGTATGCATTCAATGAACCCCCAAAGTTGGTTTGGTTCTGTTCTCTCTGAAACAAGGTTTTATTTCTCATGGAATTAATCTGCTAAAATGCCAATAATCCAATTGATTCATACCTTATCTGATCCACCAGCGCCTGAATCAGAGTAAATTTTTCTATTGTAGGTATGGAGGAAGCAGTGGAATAATAAGACAGAATGATGGAAGATTAGTCAGACATTTTGTGACCTCACACAAGAGACAAAACGTTTCATGGAGCCGCGCTTTGCTAGAGTTCAAGCCCAAACAGCCAGCAGCCAATCAAACTGGGCCATGAGTGAAAGAATTATACCTTTTTGGGAAAGTGAGTAATTTCATTAATATGCTGACAACTTACACTAAGTATTTCTGATGGATGTGTGGGAACTAATGCTGGAATTGATCGTTGCCATTTAGCATATCTAATGTGGTGCATTAGAATTTATAGGCCAGTGTCTGTAAGAGCCACAACTCAGTTGGGGTTATCATTTGTGCATGCTGTGACAGAGGTGGGGTGTAAACTAAAATCAACTATGGAACAAGAGTGAAAGCCTATCCTGGACAGAAAACTGGTTCGACTGCACCAACGTGAGAAATCTGCAGATGCTGGAAGCATCTCCAGTCTCCAATCCTGATGAAGGGTCTCGGCTTGAAACGTCGGCTCTTTTCTATAGATGCTGCCTGGCCTGCTGAGATCCTCCAGCACTTTGTGTGTGTTGCCGTTGACTGCACCAATTCTGGTTTTAATTTGCTTTTATAAATCCTAAAACTAATCCAGAGAAGGATCAACACACCAGCCAGTCATTTAGAAAAACATAGGCTTGTCTCCATTGTGCTTTGTAAGCATTAGATAAAATAAATTGCTTTTAGAGACTCCATACAGTTTGCTGCTGAATCTTTGGAAAGTCTCAATAAATAAAATGGGACCTCTGTCTTTCTGCTACCTTTATGATAATTATATTGAACAAGAATTCATGTGTGGTTTGAATCATGTAAGATGTATTTGATTACAATCATCTGTTTTCACTTTATGCCATATTTTGTCTCATCATTAGCTGCCATTGGTCCACCAAGGATTAATCTCATATCCCAGGCAAGATCAATGCTGGTGAAACTGCTCACTCCATGATCACCTTTCAAAAGTAAAAATGGCTCCTGGATTACCTTGGAGAAAATATACAATGACCTTGAATATCTGGTAGAGGTTTCAGGCAACCAGGTAGACAATGTAAGATTAAAGCTATGTCCATATGGTAGGAATGCACCAACAATTCTGTTAAAGGAACGACTGGATACTGGCATTCCAGTGTCTAAATCTCTGCCATGAAGCAGCTATCACTTTTTAATTCCCTTGAGAGTGGCTTCATCTGATACACTGTGTGGAAGCAAAGGATTTGTTGGACAGAACCAGTGTGTCAAAAAAGCATAGCCTAGGATCAGAGAGCATACGATTGTGTTGTAGGAATGACATACTGCCAGTTTACAAATTCCTGACTTCTTATTCTGTTATATTAGTGCAGGAAAGCGGGTACAAGTTTGGTCATGATCTTACTGAATGGAGGGGTCAGCATGAGGCCTTCAATTTTTGTGTTCCAGCCTGACCATTTCAAGAGGCTAGCATGGCCCCTTCTGAGGCTAACTTACCCCCTCCTGACACAGGACCATCAAGTTGTAAATGTATTCACATCTCTGACCTTATATTCACTGTGCCCCTCCAAAAGCTGTCAATTTTACTGCTCCTGGCAGATATGTGAGCTGGAAGAAAACAAAGGGTGTCATGGCAGTGTCACAGTTGGCGTGACACTATATAGCTCAGGGCGTCGGAGTTTGGTGTTCGGTCCCGGCGTCCCCTGTAGGGAGTCTGTACGCTCTCCCCACGGAACCTGTGAGTTTTCTCTGGGTGCTCCAGTTTTCTCCCACAATCCGAAGATGTACAGTACCAGTTAGTAAGTTAATTGGTCATTGTAAATTGTCCTGTAATTAGGTGAGGGCTGAACTGGGGGTTGCTGGGCTATGCGGCTCGAGGGGCCAGGAGGCCCTAGTCTGTGCTGTACTTTGAAATAAATAAATAAATAAAATTATCCATTTCAATGGAAAGAACTAGTGGAAGTGAAACAACTACTTATAACAGTAAGAGGAAATTAAACACAGCAAATATATAGTTTTGTAGATCTTCATGTTTATTTGCAGTTTTGTGACAAAATTGGAAAGGGGAACTGTTCTATCAATTATACTCTGCTATAGCTGTGAATTAGTTTGATTGTGGGAGATTCTGATGACAGCCTGAGAAGTACTTTCCTTCACAACTGAATAATTTGTCATGCTTGTGTTTCATTTCAGTGATCTCGACCATTACGTAAAATTCTTCGATGAAATCTGTTGCTGGAACTCAGGAAATACCAATGTACAATTTGTAAATTTTTGACGGGCAAGGATACTAAGGCTATAGAACCGAGGTTGGAAGGATGGACAGATCAGCTATAATTCAATCAAATGGCACAGTAAGCAAAAAAGGGGGTGGAGGAGGGGTGAATGTTCTAAATCCAGTTCCTTTGCTCTAATGGTGTAGTGATAGGTTCAGAAATTAACATACTGCAATAATGCATGGCAGGGAAAAAGTTCTACCTGCAGCCAATCTGTAAGTGTCAGTACAAGATATAGAGGAAGACACACAATGTTTATTGATTCCGATAGAGTCTCTGCAAGATATATATGTAATATAGGGTCAGTCATCCATCACTAAAGTAAAACAAAGCATTTCCCAGACAGGGAGCTGGAGAACAAAGATGGGATGGCAATTCGTACAAAAATGAGAGTGGGGATCTTGGCGCACTTTTCAAATGACACACAACTTCTTATCTTGTACAGAGATCTGAATTGTACATGGTGACAGGTATCACCTTAAACATACGGAACCCGAAACAAAAAACGACTTACTGTGTATGTGCCCAGATTAAGATCCCCATTTTCAGCAAAGCCAGTGAATATAGCAGAAAGAAATGTGTGACAACATTTCAGGGTAAGTCATAGAACATCTAAATGGCAAGAAAATAAGATTTAGCATAATTTTTTTGGACTGGTTGGGTGTTTTCTTTTCCTTTTAACTTAATATAATGCGGGCATCAATAGTCATTTTGCTTTGTAAAACACTCAGCAATTTATTTCAATTTATCTGCACTCTCAATCTGTTTCTGACAGTGATGATACTAATTGCTTTGAATTTGCCACTTTCATTGTCTATATCAAAGTTATGACAGGAGGTCAGGAAACATCTGTGAAAATTCTACCCTCAGTTTCTATTAGCAGGCTCTGATTTATGAAACAATTGCTCTTTTTCATTGCTCTCTAATGTAATTAATGGGTTAGTGCAACAAAGTGAAAACTTCTGTTTTCTGCCCAGACATCCAATAAGAAGTCGTAATCGGAAGGTAATGGGGAGGAGGACTGGCTTAATATACTTTTATCAACTTTATGATCAAACCCACAAAGGAATAAATTGAAAATTGTTTACAAATTCTTATTAACAAAGGAAATGTACTGGCAACAGCTGAAGTTCAGTTCGGTTATATTTAATATTAGTTTACTGGAAAAGTCTGTATTTTAACCAAAGTACCTGTATTGAAATTTAATTTATAGATGACTATTTTGACTGTGCTACAGATGAAGTGGAGCAGAGGCCTTTTGTCAAGGTTTATACTTCCAATAGTCAATTAGACATAGTGGATTTAAAAGTAATGTACACAATAAAATTAAATTTGAAACATTATTTCATCCCATGACTAATATATTTACAAGAAGTGTTTATTCAACAGTTTCATCTCATGGTTCATTCAGAAGCACACTCCTTTAATTTTGGGCCCACTTCCTATTCTTCAGGCTACCAATAACTCTGCTTCAGAATGGATCCAATTTCTTTTCTATCCCTATCGCCAAGCACGATCCCTGGTAATAATTTACCACTGCTTTTTCAGGATTCTGCCCATTGCCAACTTAGTGGGGACAGCTTTTATTCACTAGTTGCTGGCAGTCAGTATTGATTAGAATCTTAATAGGATTAACCACAAGAGCAAGTGAGAGGTTAGATATTTACAGCACGTACTGTAAGACTCCAGACTCCTCAAAATCTTTCCAGTGGCACGGCAGCAGAGTGTAACACTATTAAAACACCAGCAACCAGGTTCAAACCCACCACTGTCTGTAATGAGTTCGTGTCTCCTCCCCGTGAGGGGTTTACTCCAAATGCTCCAGTTTCAGTTTCTTCCCATCTTCTGCAGGGTATCAGGTTAATTGGTCACAGGGTATCAGGTTAACTGGTCACAGAGTGTTAGGTTAATTGGTTACTCATTTCCATAGATGCTGCCTGGCCTGCCAAGTTCCTCCAGCATTTTGTGTGTTTTGCTTTGGATTTCCTGCATTTGCAAATTTTCATCTTTGCCCTCTTGTTTGATCACCTGCTAGCTCTGCCTGTTTGCTTTCAGTAACTGTTTCTCAAGAACACTCAATTCTCTTTGTTCACCATCGCCTCCCAAGTCCAGCACAAGTTAAGGTGCCATTTCCTTTCCCTCTCTGTAGTGGAATCCTCATTGTAAGGCTTTGTCTTGTCCACTTACTCTTGGCGTTTCTCTGCATTTTCTAAACAATTCACAGTCCACCTAGTTCAGTGTCTTCAGCAAACTCGTTCTTCCTTCCAATATTATATAGATTCAAGATTATTTTAATGTTATTTCCAGTACACAAGTGTAAAGGAGAACAAAATAATTGTTTATCTGGATCTGAAGCAGCACAATAAGATAAAAGAACACAGTAATTAAAAAACAATAAATGTAAACACATAATACATTGATTGATTGTATGTCCATAAAGTGAGGTTAGGTACAAGAGTGGTTGTCCATAAGATGACTGACAGGAAATGATAAAGTAGCAGTGGTTGGGGTGTGGATTAGTGGGAGGAGGTGTTGATCAGCTTTACTGCTGGGGAAAAATGACTGTTTTTGAGTCTGGTGATCCTGGCATGGATGTTACGTAACCTCCTCCCTGATGGGAGATACATTACGATTAGTTGAGACCCAGAATGTAGAATTTAGAATTTACTTTATTTCTTGCATCCAAGGGAGTAAAGATTTTTATGTCGCGTCTCCATTGCAATGTACAAGCATTAAAGAGGGGAAATGTGGGAGGGTATTGCCCAAACACTAAGACTGTACTGATTATTGTTTTGTGTACATGTGTGTACAGTCAGATACACAATCAGATCAATGTACAGTCAGATACACAATCAGAACAATGCATAGTCAGGTACACAATCAGATCAGTGTACAGTCAGACACTCAATCAGATCAGTGTACAGCCAGACACACAATCAGAACAGTGCATAGTCAGGTACACAATCAGATCAGTGTACAGTCAGACACTCAACCAGATCAGTGTACAGCCACACAATCAGATAAATGTACAGTCAGACACAATCAGATCAGTGTACAGTCAGACGCTCAATCAGACCGGTGTACAGTCAGACACAATCAGATCAATGCACTGTCAGATACACAATCAGATCAGTGTACAGTCAAACACACAATCAGAACAGTGAACAGTCAGACATGCAATCAGATCCATGTACAGTCAGACGCACAATCAGATCAATGTAGAGTCGGATACACAATCAGATCAATGCACTGTCGGATACACAATTAAATGCAATCAGATCAGTGTACAGTCAGACACACAATCAGAACAGTGAACAGTTAGACATGCAATCAGATCCATGTACAGTCAGATGCACAATTAGATCAATGTACTGTCTTTTACACAATCAGATCAATGTACAGTCAGACACGCAATCAGATCAGTGTACAGTCAGACGCACAATCAGATCAATGTACAGTCCGATACACAATCAGATCAACGCACAGTCAGACACGCAATCAGATCAGTGTACAGTCAGACACAATCAGATCAGTGTACAGTCAGACACACAATCAGAACAGTGAACAGTCAGACACGCAATCAGATCCATGTACAGTCAGATGCACAATTAGATCAATGTACTGTCTTTTACACAATCAGATCAATGTACAGTCAGACACGCAATCAGATCAGTGTACAGTCAGATGTGCAATCAGATCAATGTACAGTCCGATACACAATCAGATCAGTGTACAGTAAGACACACAATCAGAACAGTGAACAGTCAGACATGCAATCAGATCCGTGTACAGTCAGATGCACAATCAGATCAATGTAGAGTTAGATACACAATCAGATCAATGTACTGTCAGATACACAATCAAATGCAATTAGATCAGCGTACAGTCAGGGCACAATCAGATCAATGTACAGTCAGACACGCAATCAGATCAATGTACAGTCTGTTACACAATCAGATCTATGTACAGTCAGATGCACAATCAGATCAATGTACAGTCAGACACGCAATCAGATCAATGTACAGTCTGTTACACAATCAGATCTATGTACAGTCAGATGCACAATCAGATCAATGTACAGTCAGACACGCAATCAGATCAATGTACAGTCCAATACACAATCAAGTCTATGTACAGTCAGATGCACAATCAGATCAATGCACAGTCAGACACGCAATCAGATCAGTGCACCATCACTTAGTCAGATCAGTGTACAATCAGACACTTAGTCAGATCAGTGTACAGTCAGATGAACAATCAGATCAATGTACTGTCAGACACGCAATCAGATCAGTGCACAGTCAGACATGCAATCAGATCAGTGTACAGTCAGACACTCAGTCAGATCAGTGTACAGTCAGACACACAATTAGATCAGTGTACAGTCAGACACACAATCAGATCAATGTGTTTTGATAAATCTGATGGCTGGTGAAAGAAGCTGCTCCAGAGCCTGTCAGTCCTGACCTTAATTAATGCTGTGTTACCGTTTGCCAGACAGAAGCAGCTGAAACAGTTTGTGGTTGGGGTGGCTGGAGCCCCTGATGATCCTCTGGGCCCTTTTTACATACCTGCTGCTTTAACTGTCCTGAATAGAGGAAAGTTCACCTTCACAGATACGCTGGGCTGTCCGCACCACTCTCTGCAGTGCCCTGCGATTGAAGGTAGTACAGTTCTTGTACCAGACGATGACACAGCCAGTCAGGATGTTCTCAATGGTTTCCCTGTGGAAAGTCCTGAGGATCTGGGGACTCATGCCGAACTTCTTCAGCTGTCTAAGGTGAAAGAGGTGCTGTTGTGCTTTTTTCACCACTCAGCTGGTATGTACAGGCCAGGTGAGATCTTCAGTGATGTGTATACTGAGGAACTTGAAACTACTCACCCTCTCAACTGCAGTCCCATTGATGTCAATAGGTGCTGGCCTGTCTCCATTCCTCCTGTAGTCCACGATCAGCTCCTTTGTTTTCTTGACACTGAGGGAGAAGTTGGTTTTTTGGTACCACTGTGTCAGGACATTGCCTTCTCCTCTGAAGCTGTCTCATCATTGTTGGAAATAAGGCCTATCAATGTCATTGATATCTGTAAATTTGTTCGGCAGATTGAAGCTGTGCGTGGCAACACAGTCGTGGGTCAGGCATTGGTCCCTGCAGTTTCTAACTGCCATCCTGAAAATAAATACCTATGTCAAGAGAGTAGTGGATATTTCTATTCCCGGTTTCCTGCTTGCCAAACAGTTTTCAATCTATGCCAATAAATTACCTCCGATACCAAGAAATCTAATTTTGCACTGTAGTATTTTATGTGGGCCTTTGGTTTCTGAAAACCATACCCATTTGATTCTCCTTATCTATTTATATGTTACATCCTCCAAAAGCTCCAAGAAGTTATTCAAACATGAATTCCTTTTCAACTTTACCCAGCGTTAGATAACTTGTGCTGCCTTTTTGTTGTATCAGGATGGATCATTTTTGCTTCGCATTCTTGCTAAACAAAAAGCACTGTACATATTCTGTTAAAGCAGACTGCACAGTCTTACCTAGACTACACAGCATTAGCAGCATATTATACAGAGGAGGTTAACCGTCCATTATATGATGACGTCTTGTCTCCCTTTCAGGTGTTCTCTTTGATCCACTCATTACCTTCACAACCTTCTCTGCTACCTGATTTAATCTGATTTTGCTCTTTATCATATCTGATGAAGGGTAATTGACTGTTCCATCTTTTGCAGATGCCTCACCTGGAAGAACCGTTTGGAGCCCTGAATGGTGGTGAGGGAGGAGGTGTAGGGGCTGGTATAGTACTTGTCCTGCTTGCAGAGATAAGTGCCAGGAAGGAGATCAGTGGGGAGGGATGAATGGACAAGGAAGTCATGTAGGGAGTGATCCCTATGGAAAGTGGAAGGTGGGAGGGGCGGGGAAGGAAAGATGTGCTTAGTGGTATGATCCCGTTGTAGATGGCAGGACACAAAACTACAGTTACAGACCAGAATTAAATTAATTGAAGTTGTTGAATTCAATATTAAGTCCAGAGGGCTGCAACAAATCCAAATGAACGGTGAGGTGTTGTTCCTTGAGCTGGTGTTGGGCCTCATTGTGACAGTGTATGAGGCCACAGATCCGTAGATCAGAACGGGACCACGGATCGATAAGATGGAGTGAGATGGAGAATTAAAGTGATGGCAATGGGACAACACCTGTTGTAACTAAATGGTGTAGATGCTGTGGGAATTAAGGAAATGCAATGGCAATGAGAATTGAAGGTGGAATATGTGTTTAAGCATGAGAGCTGTTGTAGAATTTGTCGAGCAATGGTGGGAGTGTCTGAAGGTGTGGAGAGGAGCATTGGGTAGAGTCAGATGAAATCACTACTGTAAATGGCAGTTCATATCATGAGCTTGACATTTGACCTGAGCCTATTCTGGGTTGAGTTTTGGATATGGGAATGGGTGGGAGAGGGCTAGATTTGGGATGCTGACCATCTTTATATCAGGGGTTCCCAACCTTTTTTATGTCATTGACCAAAACCATTAAGCAAGGGGTCTGTGGACCCTAGTTTGGGAACCCTTGCTTTATGTGGTGATAATGAATTCCGATCCTAATCCACTTCAATCCCACCACTTGCCCCTCCTCTATGTAACAATCCCGTAAGTATCCTCAACATAAGGCACACTTAATGAAATTCTGGAGCCAATTTTGTGTGTGTGTAGCATGCCTCCATTTCAGGCCTTGCACAGAGTTTGCTTGTCACCATGAGAGAAGAATCAGCAAGTTACTGGGCAGAAGGCAGAAGGACATTGCATTCTAGTTCCTCCTTTTGTATTTGACAACAATGTGAAAAAGGAAGCAATCAGACATTTCATGAACAAATAAGATGAAATCAATTGTTCATTGATGGGAGAAGGCGGCATTCTTTGTTCTTACTTTGCCTGCTGTAGAATGTAAAGATGGCAGCACAAGACAGGCGCTTGCTTTCATTGCTGTTATTACTATCGGAAACAATTATCAGTGAGGGTAAGTAATCCTTTATAATATTAAAAAACCTACAGCACATTTGTATTCCAATTCTATTTTGTCTGTCTCCAAGGGGTTTTATGACAATTGTTATTGCCCTTCTCCTTTACATTATTCTCTTTCAGAATAATTTCAGTTCTGCCACTGTTAATGCCAATTAATTTTATCAGTCGTTGTTTGGATACCAAGAAACGCTTGTGTAGAATTGTCAGCTGTTAAATGTTTAATCTCAATGGCCAAGATGGAAATTATTTATTTCATTTACACCAATCAGAATGAAGTGAAAATAAAGATCAAAGAGCTGGATTTAGCATCGTCACTTGTTAAACTTAAAATCACAGCGTGTCTGATAATGGAACTGTGTATTCTGTACAATATGTTTGTTAAGTATTGTAATAATGGTATTAAGACTTATTATTTCAGTCAGTTCCAGATTAGTTGTGAAGATGTTCCCTGATCTGTTGCAGTATCTGGGGTGCACAATGTATCTACAAATTGACATAAAGGTATCAAATGACTGGAATATCTTTCTCAAATTGTATCTAAAATGAATCAACAGGATATAATTTAAATGCCAATATAGAATAGAAAGACTGACTGTAGTCAATGACCATTAGGGATCCTAACGATCAGCAAATCATTAAAAGATATCTGTCTGTATCTCTATTCATTTCAGAATCTGGAGCACCGAAGGATGTAAAATTCATATCCCGAAACTTCCACAATGTTCTTCACTGGAAACTGGAAAATGGGACAGAAAATATCATGTTCTTTGTACAACACAAACAGTATGTGTTTTAATATAACTGATAAAAGTAGGAGTAATATCAAGGTCTTTAAGGATCTTCGATTTAATAATTTTTAGTAAGTGATTTACAAGGGAATAATCACTGCCATTTCAAATTATAGGTATGGACAGCCATGGTCAAACAAAACAGAATGTTGGGGTATCAGGGTAACCTACTGTGACCTTACAGAAGAGACAAGACAACATTTTGAGATCTTCTTTGTAAGAGTAAGAGCATTTTCATTTAACAGATTATCAGACTGGACACAGAGTGAGACATTTTCTCCAATAAGAGACAGTAAGTATATGTCTCTGAACTGTAAAGCTGGACATAACATTTTATTCCGTCCTTTTTTTTAGTTGTAACTGCCTATTATGCACAAGCAAGGATCTTACTTCTGAGGATTTTAATACAGTATTTACCTTAACATGACTCATTCATTAAAGGTATTGCTCAATTGCCTGCTCAGTTTCCATCAATCTATCTTGGGGAGTCCAGAGAACTGGGTGAAGATTTTACACAGACAGCTTGCATTTCATAATCATTCTTTCAACCATTAGTGTATTAATTTGTACCAATAATATGCTGCTTTTCAGAAGTTTAAAATAGAAAATTAGAAACCTTAAGGAAAGGTAACTTCAGATGCTGGAATATTTTACATTCCTGTCACTAACAGGTTAACATTGTGTCAGATGTTGCATAGTTAATGAGACCATCACCTGTCTGGTCTTATTGTCCTTAAACTAACTTCTAGTGTGTTATGTTGAATTGGTTCAGATTCCTTGGTAGAATCTTTATGTATGTGATTAAGATCAAATAATCTGCTGAATAGTATTGTATTACGGCTACAACTGCATATTGACAATCTGATTACTTGATAAAGCTGAATATTAATTGATAGATAATAACAATATTTCTTCTTTAGTTTGTAGTATTCACATTGACTAACCTAACTGTACAAACTATTGTAAGAGCAGAATTCATGTTCATTTTTCACCTAGCTGTTATCGGGCCTCCAGAGGTTGAAGTGATCGCCTCAGAAAAGTCTGTTTTGGTTAAGTTGATTGCTCCCTGCATAGCAGTCAATGGAAGCCTGTCAGTGAAAGACACATATCCTGAAGTAAAATATAATATGATCTTGTCTGTCAAAGCCCAGGGTCAGGTGAGAGCCTTTTGTTGTGGTTTATTCTCTGTTCCTATCAAATCATGCACAACTGATTGAAGCTTTATTACTCATTCGGAAACAACCAGGTCAATGTAGAGTATCGGAGGACTTACATCACAAACAACAACACCTTTGAGATCCAGCATCTAAGTCCTGGAACAACCTACTGCGTTTCCATTCAAACAAGGGTTCCGTTTAATGATAACGTTGGTAACTTAAGCAGGGAGCAGTGTGTGACATTGGCAGGTGAGCACCACGATGTTTGCTATTCACATAAATACACTCCTATAATATTTAAACTGTGTTAACATGCTTGCTTTATCTGTGTTTTAATCCACAGAGCCAAGAACTAGAACCATTCAATCAGTGATTATCTGCTGGGCCGGTGGGATCTTCGCCCTGGTTGCACTGTCAATTTATCTGTACTTTAAATACAGGTACATCTGTGCCCCCAGGCCTCACTACCCTGCAGTCCTGACAACGTGGAATAATAAAAAGCAAGAGTATCTTGTGTTTTATCCTCAAATAATTGAGCAACCAGATATTGACAAAGGTGAATTCATAGACATCTCAGACCATCCCTGTCCCTTCCTGTTGCAAAACAAATGTTTACCAAAGTCACCTAATAGAAAATATATCAACGTTAAATCTCCAGGTAGTTTACAACACAGAGACTGATTCTAACTCGATGCCCCTGGGTACCATGGCATTCTGTAGCTACCTTGAAATGCTTCAGTTTTCTTGCTCGGACTATGTACGGATGATGGTAGAATTTGACTCTTTGTTGCCCGTAGACCAATCACATGAGAATATTGGATTACGTGGAATCTCCAGGGAGCACTGGCAGTCTCAGGTCTGTGTCCAAAATAAATCCCAAGAACAGGAAGGAGAAACTTTACAAACACAGACCTAGCTCTTACCTGAATTTCCAGAATATATCAATCAGGACATTTGGCAGAACCCAGATTTAAATAATCGGGAATTATTATAGTGGTAGCTGAAATAGCTCAGCTGGAGAGCATTAGATGAAAAGTCTAAAGGTTCCTGATCCAATCCCAGGTTTCAGCACTGATACTTACTCCATTCTCCTCTCTTTTACTTACCAGATTCTGATCTGCAGTGATACCCAGTCAGATCAGAGACAGATATCCTCCACTCCTCACCTTTCACCTTATCAGCCTCTCGTGCAGTATATCATCCTTTGTCCTTTCTGCCAGCTGTAATGAAGTCCCACCACCAGCCACATTTCCCCACCTCTTTCTGCCTCCTGCAAGGACCCCTCCCTCTGTGACTGCCTGCTCTACTCATCCTTCCAGACACATTGCTCCCTTACCTCAGACTCTTCCCCCTGCCCTCACAGCGGAATTCCTCACTTCCTCACCACCATCCAGGGACAGAAAGGAGTCATTCCAGGTTCACTGGTCTACTGCATTTGGTGCTCCTGATGTGGTCTCCATAACGCTGTAAGACATAGGGTAGAAGTAGGCCATTTAGCCCATTGGGTCTGCTCTGTCATTTGATCATGGCTTATGTATTTCCTCCCAATCCTATTCTCTTGCCTTCTTCCCGTAACTTTTGACACCCATACTGATCAAGAACCTAACCACCTCTGCTTTCAGTCTACCCAATAACAGCCTCCATGGTTGTCTGTGGCAATGAATTCCACAGATTCACCACCCTCTGGCTAAAGAAATTACTCCTCATCCCTGTTCTAAAGGAACATCCCTTTATTCTGAGGTTGTGTCCTCTGCTCCTAGACTCTTCTGATGTTGGAAACAATTTTTCCACCTGAGCCATTCAATATTTGGTAGCTTTCAGTGAAATACCCCCTCATTCTTCTAAACTCCAATGAGTACAAGCCATCAGACATGCCTCAAAAATTAACCCTCTCTTCGCCAGGATCATTGTCACAAACCTTCTCTGTACCCTCTCCAATACTAATACATCTTTCCTTAGATATAGCATCCACCATTCCCAATAGTCCAAATGTGGTCTGACCAACCCCTTATAAAACCTCAGCATTACATCCTTGCTTTTATATTAATGGTTACTAGCATTGCAATTGCCTTCCTTACTACTGACCCAACCTGAAAGTTAACCTAAAAGGAACCCTGCATTAGGACACCCAATTCCCTTTGTACCTCTGATTTCTGAATTCACCACTCATTCAGAAATTAGTCTGCAGCTTTATTTCCTCTACTGAAGTGCATGAATATACATTTCCCCGTGCTGTATTTCATCTGCCGCTTGTAATCCCAGTCTTCCATTCTGCTCAAGTCTCTGCTTCCTCAGCACTACTACCTCTCCACCTACCTTTGTATCCTCCATAAACCTGGCCACATAAAGTCATCAATTCTATCTTCTGGATCATTAATATATAACACGAAAAGTAGCAGATCCAACACCGACCCTGCAGAACACCACGAGCCACTGACAACCAACCAGAAAAGGCCCCCTTTACAGTACTCCCAGTCTTTGCCTTCTGCCAGCCCATGATAGTACCTTTCTATCCTATCTTGTACAGAAAAAGGCTCCTTTACAGTACTCCCAGCCTTTTCCTTCTGCCAGCCAATCTTCTGCCCATGATAGTACCTTTCCTATCCTATCTTGTACAGAAAAGGCCCCTTTACAGTACTCCCAGTCTTTGCCTTCTGCCAGCCCATGATAGTACCTTTCTATCCTATCTTGTACAGAGGCAACATGTGCAGCACCTTGTCAAGGGCCTCTGAAAATCCAAATAACAACATCCACTGACTCTCCTTTGTCTATCCTGCCTTTTATTTCCTCAAAGAATTCCAAATGATTTGTCAGGCAAGATCTCCCCTTAAGGGAACTCTGCGTATTTTGACCTATTTTTATCATGTGCTTCCTAGAACCTGAAGCCTCAGCCTTAACAATGGACTCCAACATCTCCAAACTACTGAAGTCAGGTTCCAACCTACAATTTCTTGTCTTTTGTCTCCCTCTCTTCTTAAAGAGTGGAGTAACATTTGTGATTTTCCAGTTATCCGGAACCATTCCTGACTCTAGTGATCACTACCAATGCCTCCACAACTACTTCAGCCACCTCTTTCAGAACACTGGGTAATGCAGGGGTGGTGAAACTATGGCAGCAAGCTTCCACAGATGCTGCCCGACCTGCAAGTTCTTCCAGCGTGTTGTGAGTGAAGCTATGGCACGTGTGTCCAAGATGGCACCTGCAAAAATTTTGTTGGCATGTGACATGCAGTGCTGCCTCTCAATTCTTAAAATCCCACCCTTAATAAAAAGATACATAGTAATTATCTTTACAGCCAAATGAAGCCGCAATTAATTTATTACAACCTAACAGCAGTAAGACGTTTTTGCAGGAAATGTCTCACGCCAGCTTAGTACCAGCTTGATGGTTGTGAGAACGTGTTATGTTGAATGATAGATTTTGAAATCCTCATGGACCTGGTAAACATATTACTATTTGGATGGTAAATGTTTATAATAACAATGCTATTTAGAAATGATGTTATTTTTCAATTGTCTTTTTAATATTAATAATTTTGAACAGACTTTCTAAAATGTTTCACTTATTTCATTCTGTCTCTGTTTATAAGTACTTCTATTAATAGTAAAACAATAAATACATGTAAATAAGCATGGACACATCCTTTTTACTTAAAAAGTCCATAATTCTTGTTATTAATTCATTAGTCAAAGATCAACTCTGCTCAAAATTACCATGGTATGCAAGAGTATGTGTTTTTAAGAAGATCGGCACCAATTTGGACTCACACTTTCAAAAAGATTTGCCACACCTGATAAACCATCTGGCACCAGTGACTTATCCATTTTCAGACCTTTCAGCTTCTTCTTAGTAACAGCAACTGCACTCACTTCTGCTCTTGACTCTCTCAAATATCTTGTCTACTGCTGGTGTCATTCACAGTGAATACTGACGTAAAATACTTATCAAATTCATCATCCATTTCTTTGTTCCCCATACTACCTCTCCAGCATCATTTTCCTGAGATCCAATATCCACACTCACCTCCCTTTTACTCTTTATAAATGTAAAAAAAAGACTTTTGGTATCCTATTTTATAATGCTAGCTAGCTTACTTCTTCTCATCTTTTGTCCCTGTGTTGCTTTTTTAGTTCCCTTCTGTTGATTTTTAAAAGCCTCCAAATCCTCAAGTTTCTGCTAGTTTTTGCAATATTGTATGCCCTCTCATTTGCTTCTGTGTCTTTGACTTCCCTTGTTAGCCACAGATATGCAACCTTCCCTTTAAAATGCTGCTCTTTCTTTGGGGCAAATGATCCATGTTTTCAGATTTGTTCCTATAAACTCCTGTCATTGCTACTCTGCCATCATCCCTGTAGGGTCCCCTTCCAATCAACTTTGGTGAACTCTTTTCTCTATAGTTACCTTTACTCAACTGCAACACCTATACATCTGATTTTAGTTTCTGCCTCTCAAACTGCAAGATGAATTCTATCATTTATGTCATTGACTCCCAAGGGTTCCTTCACCTTCAGCTCCCTGATCAGATCTGGTTCATAACATATCACCCAATTCAGAATTGCCTTTTCCCTAGTGAGATCGACCACAAGTTGCTTTAATAATCCATCTCATAGGCATTCTACAAGTTTGTTCTCTTGGAGTCCAGCACCAACTTGATTTTCCAAATCTTCTTGCATATTGAAATCCCTACGACCACTGCAACATTGCCTTTCTTACGTGGCTTTTCAGTCTGCTGTTGTAGCCTACATGCTGGCTACTGCTCAGAGGTCTGGAATTAACTCCCATCAGGGTCTTATTACCCTTGCAGTTTTTTAATTCTGCCCACAAGGATTCTACGTTTTCTTATCTTATTTCATTTGTTGCTAAGGATTTGATTTCATCTTTTACTATCAAAGCTCTGCCCACCTACCTGTATTTTTGATAAGATGTGTATCCTTGGAAGCAAAGTCACCCCATCTCCTTTGCCCACCTGCATCCCCTTGGATGCAAAGTCACCCTATCCCCTGGGCCCACCTGACCGTGTTTTTGATAGGATGTGTATCCTTGGATGCTTAGCTTCCAGCTATGATCTTTTTTTCAACCACAACTCTGTCATATAATGTCATACCTGCCAAGTTCTAACTGTGCTAAAAGGTTATCTACCTTGTTTTGTACACTGTGTGCATCCAAATATTACAGCTTCCTCATCATCACCCCCTTCTCAAATTTGTCTCCATGTTGCCTGAAGTTCAATTATTATCCTTTTCTCAACTTTGTCTTATTTTTGTTTATATGGTAACCTCTCCTGCACACTCCTTCCCTTTTACTTTATCAATAACTTTTCAATTTGTTGAATTCACCCTGCTATTATTTAGTGTAAAGCCCTATCCACAGTAAGGATTTTGGTCTCAGCATGGTTCAAGTGAAGCCTGTGCCATCAGAATAGCTCCCCCTTCCACACTGATGATGCCAGTGTCCCACGAACTCAAACTCACTTCTCCAGCACCAATCTTTGACATTTAACTCTATTCTTATTGACACCATGCCAATTTGCACAAGGCTCATGTAACAATTTGTCTATTGTCTATAATCTGATGCTTATTACCTTTTTGGTTGTGCGTTTCAATTAACTGCTTAGCGACTCAAGTTCTCGCAACGGAATCTCTTTCCTTATTCTTCCAATACCTTTGGTACCCACATGAACCACAATAATTAGTTCCTTCCCTTCCCACTTCAAGTTCCTCTACAGGTTGGATGAAAAGTTCTGAACCCGGGCAGCACAGCCTTTGGGATTCTCAATCCTAGCATAGAGAATTATGTTTATTCCTCTGGCTATACTATCCCCAATTACAACTATAGTTCTCTTTTCTTCACCCCCCCCCCCCGTATGACTTTAGGACTACAATGCCATGGTTTGGTTGCTTGTCCTTCCTACAACCACCACTCTCATAGACCATAAGATATGGGAGCAGAACTGGCCATTTGGCCCATCGAGTCTGTTCTGCCATTTCATCAGACTGATCCATTTCCCTCTCAACCCCTTTCTTCTGCCTGCTCCCTGTAACCCTTCATGCCCTGATTAATCAAGAATATATCACCCTCCACCTTAAATACACCCAGGGACTTGGCCTCCACAGCCGCCTGTGGCAATGACTTCCACAAATTCACTACCTTCTGGATAATGAAATTCCTCATAATTTTCATTCTAAATGGACGTCCCTCTGTTGTGAGGCTGTGCCCTCTGCTCCTAGGCTCCATCATAGGAAACATCCCCTCCATATCCACTCTATCTAGCCCTTTCAACTTATAGGTTTCAGTGAGATTCCCCCCTTATAATAATGTCTGTCTAAGTAGACAATGGACACGCTCGGTTTAGGACTCAGCTGGGTGTGGAACAGCATTGGCTGTGGCTGAATAGGCCGATTCTTGGGCGGCAGTCCTGGGCACAGCTGCTGCACACGGAGGCTGATGGCTGCGGCAGGGCAGTCACTGCCGCAGTTTTCCTTCTCTCTCTTCTGTCCGACCACAGTCCAGTTGGTTTTTCCTCTGGATTGGTAATGCCTGTACGTACAGCCTGTCGCTAGGTGCAGCGATCTGCAGCTGTCCATCCTGATATCAGCAGACTTCAGGTCGCGTTTACAAACGTCCCTGTAACGCGGCAGTGGGCCGGGATCCTGCAGCGAGTTCTTGGGGATGCGGCGGACGTGGCCAAGCCAGCGCAGTCGTCGCTGTGTGAGAAGGACATACACGCTGGCCTGGTCCAGGACGTCCTTGTCTGGCACGCAGTCTTTCCGGGAAATGCCCAGACCCGACACAAGCACCGCAGGTGGAAGCTGTTGAGGCGGCGCTCTTGGCTCGCGTAGGTTGTCCAACTCTCGCTGCTGTAGAGAAGAGTACTCAGTACGCAGGCTCTGTACGCTGCAATCTTGGTGGCTGTGGTGAGCTTGTTGTTTCTCCACGCGCTCTTTGACAGCTTGGCCATAGCAGCGGCGGCTTTCCCTATTCACCTGTTGAGCTCTGGACTGAGGGACAGATGGCTGGAGACTGTCAATCCTAGGTAGGTGAATTCATCTATCGCCTGCAGGGTGTGGTCACCGATGCTGATGCTGGAGGCTTCGCTGACGTCCAGGCCCATGATCTCTGTCTTCTTCAGACTGATGGTGAGGCCAAACTCTTGGCAAGCATGTGCCAGGGAACTGACTAGCCTCTGGAGACCAGATTGTGTGTCAGATGTCAGGGTGGCATCATTAGCGAAGAGTATCTCCCGGATCAGGACCTGACGCACTTTGGTCTTTGCTCTGAGGCATGCAAGGTTGGAGAGCTTGCCGTCGGACCTAGTGTGTAGGTACGCTCCATCATCAGATGTCCTGAAAGTGTACAACAGTACGAGAGAGCAGAAGATCCCAAAGAGTGTCGGGGCAAGGGCGAAACCCTGCTTCATTCCGCTTTGGATGGGGAAGGGCTGTGAGGATGATCTATCGAATTGTACTGTCCGCTGCATGCCGTCATGGAAAGAGGCTCTAATTCTTCTAAATTCCAGTCAGTAAAGGCCCAGAGCCGTCAATTGCCCAGAATCACTCTCATGAACCTTCTCTGAACCCTCTCTAATGTCAGCACATTTTCTCTTAAATAAAGGGCCTAAAACTGCTCACAATATTCCCAGTGAGGCCTCACCAGTGTCTTACAAAGCTTCAGCATTACATCCTTGATTTTCTATTTTCGTCCTCTCGAAATGAGTGCTAACATTGCTTTTGCCTTCTTCACCACAGACAACCTGCAAATTAACCATCAGGGAATCAGAATCAGGTTTAATATCACCGGCATATGTCGTGAAACTTGTTAACTTTGCAGCAGCAGTACAATGAAATACTCTATATGATAAATACAGGAAAAAACACTGAGGGCTCACAAGCCCCTTGCACCTCAGATTTTTGAATTTTCTCCCTGTTTAGAAAATAGTTTATGGTTTATTCCTTATATCAAAGAGCATGACCATACACTTCCCTGCACTGTATTAAATTTGTCATTTCTTTGCCCATTCTCCTAATCTGTCCGAGTCCTTCTGCAGACTCCCTGCTTCTCATCTGCATGGGATGCAGCAGTCACAGACCTGCTGGAAAAGGTCAAGGTCACTCACAGTCACACCCTATTGTCCCTGGCCACAGACTGAATTTGAAACAGTTAATCACCCAATTTCCCTCAGGATCAATAAAGTATGACTATGACTATGTGACTGCCTCCTGAAACAGTGTCCAGGTAGTTATCCCCATCCCTGATGAAATGTTTGAAGCTCAGGTTCCAGGTCATCAAATTTATGCTGAATTCTGGGGTCCACCAGCTCCCAGACCCCACAGCTACAACACATCACCTGATCCCGCATCCCCTCTTTTTTTTCTTAGCCATAATTTGGTATATTTTAATTTAATTGTAATGTTGTCAGTAACCTAGTTTAAGCCTCAACTACATGCCATTAGCCCATCTGTGTAGTTTAAAGAGTCTTACTGGATCTTACCTAGTCCTTTCCAAAGCCTCAAGTTCCCACTCTTACACCGGGCCACTCCACAATGGCCACCCTCTTCGAGCTAAATAGGCCCGTCGATGAGACTTGCTGCTTTAACTCCTTCCTGCCATCGCTCCTGTAAATTGAAACTCATCAACAACGGTACTTACCTCCTCTATACTGGCGAGACCAAGACCAAGCACAGATGTGGCAGTTGCTTCACAGAACACCTATGCTCAGCCTGCAGAAACCAGTTACAGGCCATTTCAACTCCCCTCCCCAATCCCAAGCTAACTTGTCTTTCCTTGGCCTTCTCTACTGCCAACACAAACTGGAGTAACAACATGTCATATTCTGCTACAATCCAACGACGTCAACATTGAGTTTTCCAGTTTTAGGTAACCCTCTCCCTTTTTCCCTTTATTTTTCTTCCTCCATTACCCCCTGCCCCAGTTCTTCCCTGATCATTCTATTTTGTCCCCTTTCCCACAAACGTTCCCCTCCCCTCCTCTCCCTCCTGATTTCATTCACCCACTCACTTCCTCCTGAATGGTTCCCATTCTCATCTTATTTACCTACCTGAACCCAGCTCTGGTGTCACTTTGTGTTCCTGCTAATCTCCCTCTAGCAGCTGTCTCCTATCCTCTTACTCCACCCCCCCCCCGACCTTGCTCTATCTGATTTTTCATCATTTCCCCCACCTCTCTATCTGCCTCTGTCTATCATTCACCCGGAACAAAGAAGACCCCCACTCCCTCCTCCCCCGCACAACAAAATCACACAGACAGCAACAAAACAATGATCAAAAACACAGAATATAAAACACAAAATTCATATGTCAGTACAGTTCAGCTCAGTGTTCGTTATCTGCGGGCTGCCTGATTCAAACATCACCCAATAGTAGTAACAAAGAGAGAGCACTCAGACCTAGAACACGTCATTGAAACTGGATTAAACCAATCTACAATCCGTGGCGATGAAATCTTGCTCCTGTCCCACCTGACGACAGCATCAAGGGAGAGAGAGAGATCACTCGAATGCAAAGGCCTTCCCTCGGGAGCGAGGGAGAGCCACACGTGGATACCTACTTCAGCAGCAGCGAGCAAGGGGCTGGTTGACGGAGCTGAGCACTCGCTCGCCTTGGTGATTCCAGTCTTCTTCGGCACTTTATTCTGCAAGATTGATCAAGTGCCCGCTCCCCATTTCCGGGCCTCCTGGCCTCCTGGCCTCCATGCCACATGCTTTGGTCGCAGTCTCGTGGAACACCCTTGGAGAGAGCAAAGCGCCAGATCGCCCAATTGGCCTGAAACCGCACTACCAGAATGTAGATTACAGGCTCAAACAGCCGCAGAACCACATCTGAAATAAAAAGAAACTCGGGGTTCTGTCATCCAAACCATTGACATATAGCGTGAAAAGAATTGGTCACAACAGCACTAGTCACCAATTATTCCCAATGATTGTCTCCTACCAGTCAGCCAGTCTGCTATCCATTTAGTATGTTTCACCTTCAGAAGGATCTGAGCCAGTGTCCAATCTGGGAGTGACTGCCCAGATTCCCTGCCTACTTGCACTCCGTGGTTTGGATCCGGAGAGTGGTTAGTACGACCAACACACATAAAAGTTGCTGGTGAACACAGCAGGCCAAGCAGCATCTGTAGGAAGAGGTGCAGTTGACGTTTCAGGCCGAGACCCTTCGTCAGGACTAACTGAAGGAAGAGTGAGTAAGGGATTTGAAAGTTGGAGGGGGAGGGGGAGATCCAAAATGATAGGAGAAGACGGGGGGGGGGAGGGATAGAGCCAAGAGCTGGACAGGTGATAGGCAAAAGGGGATACGAGAGGATCATGGGACAGGAGGTCCGGGAAGAAAGACAAGGGGGGGATACCCAGAGGATGGGCAAGAGGTATATTCAGAGGGACAGAGGGAGAAAAAGGAGAGTGAGAGAAAGAATGTGTGCATAAAAATAAGTAACAGATGGGGTACGAGGGGGAGGGGGGCCTAGCGGAAGTTAGAGAAGTCGATGTTCATGCCATCAGGTTGGAGGCTACCCAGACGGAATATAAGGTGTTGTTCCTCCAACCTGAGTGTGGCTTCATCTTTACAGTAGAGGAGGCCGTGGATAGACATGTCAGAATGGGAATGGGATGTGGAATTAAAATGTGTGGCCACTGGGAGATCCTGCTTTCTCTGGTGGACAGAGCGTAGATGTTCAGCAAAGCGGTCTCCCGGTCTGCGTCGGGTCTCGCCAATATATAGAAGGCCACATCGGGAGCACCGGACGCGGTATATCACCCCAGTCGACTCACAGGTGAAGTGTTGCCTCACCTGGAAGGACTGTTTGGGGCCCTGAATGGTGGTAAGGGAGGAAGTGTAAAGGCATGTGTAGCACTTGTTCCGCTTACACGGATAAGTGCCAGGAGGGAGATCAGTGGGGAGGGATGGGGGGGACGAATGGACAAAGGAGTCGCGTAGGGAGCGATCCCTGCGGAAAGCGGGGGGGGGGGAGGGAAAGATGTGCTTAGTGGTGGGATCCTGTTGGAGGTGGCAGAAGTTACGGAGAATAATATGTTGGACCCGGAGGCTGGTGGGGTGGTAGGTGAGGACCAGGGGAACCCTATTCCTAGTGGGGTGGCGGGAGGATGGAGTGAGAGCAGATGTACGTGAAATGGGGGAGATGCGTTTAAGAGCAGAGTTGATAGTGGAGGAAGGGAAGCCCCTTTCTTTAAAAAATGAAGACATCTCCCTCGTCCTAGAATGAAAAGCCTCATCCTGAGAGCAGATGCGGTGGAGACGGAGGAATTGCGAGAAGGGGATGGCGTTTTTGCAAGAGACAGGGTGAGAAGAGGAATAGTCCAGATAGCTGTGAGAGTCAGTAGGCTTATAGTAGACATCAGTGGATAAGCTGTCTCCAGAGACAGAGACAGAAAGATCTAGAAAGGGGAGGGAGGTGTCGGAAATGGACCAGGTAAACTTGAGGGCAGGGTGAAAGTTGGAGGCAAAGTTAATAGAGTCAACGAGTTCTGCATGCGTGCAGGAAGCAGCGCCAATGCAGTCGTCGATGTAGCGAAGGAAAAGTGGGGGACAGATACCAGAATAGGCATGGAACATAGATTGTTCCACAAAGCCAACAAAAAGGCAGGCATAGCTAGGACCCATACGGGTGCCCATAGCTACACCTTTAGTTTGGAGGAAGTGGGAGGAGCCAAAGGAGAAATTATTAAGAGTAAGGACTAATTCCGCTAGACGGAGCAGGGTGGTGGGAGAGGGGAACTGATTAGGTCTGGAATCCAAAAAGAAGCGTAGAGCTTTGAGACCTTCCTGATGGGGGATGGAAGTATATAAGGACTGGACATCCATGGTGAAAATAAAGCGGTGAGGGCCAGGGAACTTAAAATCATCGAAAAGTTTAAGAGCGTGAGAAGTGTCACAAACATAGGTCGGAAGGGATTGAACAAGGGGTGATAAAACAGTGTCGAGGTATGCAGAAATGAGTTCGGTGGGGCAGGAGCAAGCTGAGACAATAGGTCGGCCAGGACAGGCAGGTTTGTGGATCTTGGGTAGGTGGTAGAAACGGGAAGTGCGAGGTGTGGGAACTATAAGGTTGGTAGCAGTGGATGGGAGATCCCCTGAGCGGATAAAGTCGGTGATGGTGTGGGAGACAATGGCCTGGTGCTCCTTAGTGGGGTCACGATCGAGGGGTAAATAAGAGGAGGTATCCGCGAGTTGTCGCTGTGCCTCGGCAAGGTAGGGGTCAGTACGCCAGACTACAACAGCACCCCCCTTATCGGCGGGTTTAATAATAAGGTTAGGATTAGTGTGGAGGGAGTGGAGAGCAGAGCGTTCGGAAGGAGTGAGGTTGGAATGGGGACAAGGTGCGGTGAAGTTGAGACGGTTGATGTCCCGTCGGCAATTAGCGATAAAGAGATCGTTAGTACGGCCATTGGTTTGGGATTGGTTTATTAATATCATACATTAAGAGATACAGTGAAGAATTTAGTTTTGCAAGCCATCCGTACAGATCAGTTCAAAAACATAACTACTTTGAGATTGTATATAGCGAAAAGTAACAGAATACAGATGATAGTGTTATGGTTAATGTCACAGAAAAGTGCAATGCAGGTAGACGATATGGTAACGCACACAAAATTCTGGTGAACGCAGCAGGCCAGGCAGCATCTCTAGGAAGAGGTACAGTCGACATTTCAGGCCGAGACCCTTCATCAGGACTAACTGAAGGAAGAGTTAGTAAGAGATTTGAAAGTGGGAGGGGGAGGGGGAGATCTGAAATGATAGGAGAAGACGGGGGGGGGGGGATGGAGCCAAGAGCTGGACAGGTGATTGGCAAAAGGGATACGAGAGGATCATGGGACAGGAGGCCTAGGGAGAAGGAAAGGGGGAGGGGAGTGCCAGAGGAAGATGGAGAGCAGGCAAGGAGTAATTATGAGAAGGACAGGGAGAGGGGGAAAAAAAAGAAAAATAGTAAATAAATCAATAAGGGATAGGGTAAGAATGAGAGGAGGGGCATTAACGGAAGTTAGAGAAGTCAATGTTCATGCCATCAGGTTGGAGGCTACCCAGACAGAATATAAGGTGTTGTTCCTCCAACCTGAGTGTGCTTCACCTTTACAGTAGAGGAGGCAGTGGTTAGACATGTCAGAATGGGAATGGGACGTGGAATTAAAATGTGTGGCCACTGGGATATCCTGCTTTCTCTGGCAGACAGAGCGTGGGTGTTCAGCAAAACGGTCTCCCAGTCTGCGTCGGGTGCGTTGGAAGAACACCACCTTATATTCCATCTGGGTAGCCTCCAACCTGATGGCATGAACACTGACTTCTCAAACTTCTGTTAATGCTCCTCCTCCCGTTCTTACCCCATCCCTTATTTATTTATTTATTATTATTTTTTTTTCCTTTTTACCCTCTCTCTTTTTTCTCTCTCTGTCCCTCTTACAATTACTCCTTGCCTGCTCTCCATCTTCCTCTGGCACTTCTCTCCCCCTTGGCCTCCTGTCCCATGATCCTCTCCCTTCTCCAGCTCTGTATCCCCTTTGCCAATCAACTTTCCAGCTCTTAGTTCCATCCCTCCCCCTCCTGTCTTCTCCTATCTTTTCGGATCTCCCCCCCCCCTCCCACTTTCAAATCTCTTACTAGCTCTTCTTTCAGTTAGTCCTGACGAAGGGTCCCGGCTTGAAACGTCGACTGTGCTTCTTCCTATGGATGCTGTCTGGCCTGCTGCGTTCCACCAGCATTTTGTGTGTGTGTTGCTTGAATTTCCAGCATCTGCAGATTTCCTCGTGTTTGCGTTAGACAATATGGTGCAAGGCCATGACGAGTTAAATTGCGAGGTGAAGAGTTTATCATCAACATACAATAGTCTTGTTACAGCAGGATAGAAGATGTCCCTGAGCCTGGTAGCATGTTTTCAAGATTTGTGTCTTCTGCTGAATGGAAGGGAGACGAGAGAGAACGTCCAGGGTAGGAGGGGTCTTTGATTATGCTGGCTTCTTTTCTGAGACAGTGCAAAGTGTAGACAGAGTCCATGAAGGAGAGCTGAGCTGTGTCCATAATTCTCTGCAGCTTCCTGCAGCTTTGGACAGAGCAGTTGCCATACTAAGCTGCAATGGAACCTGAAAGGATGCTTCCATTGGTACACCTAAATTGGTGAAGGTCAACAGGGACACGCCAAATTTTCTTGGCATTCAATAGAAGTAGAGTTGCTGGTTAAGTTTCTTGGCCATAGTGTGCACCCCGTTGAATGAGTATAAGCTATTGGTGATGTTTACACCTCCGAACTTGAAGATCTCAGCCATCCCACCTCAGAACCATTGATACTCCTTCCTGCTTTCTGAAATCAATGACCTGTACTTTTGTCTTGCTGACATCAAAGGAAAGGATGTTGTCATGACACCATGTCATTGGCTCTTATTGCCCCTCCTGTACTCCGTCTCATTGTTATTGGAGATCCAGCCCACTACGGTGGTATCATCTGTAAAATTGTAGATGGATTTGGAACAGCATCTGGTCATACAGTTATCGACTGTTATCTACAGGGAGTAGAGTAGGGAGCTGAGGACTTGCAGATCACCAGTGTTGAGAATAATAATGCCAGGGGTATTGCTCCCTATCTTTATTGATTGCTGTCTGTTGGTCAGGATGTCAAGGATCCAATTGCAATGGGAGATGTTGAGTCCCAGGTCTAAGAGTTGGAACTGTGTTTCGAACTATGACATTGAGGTGGAATTGTAGTCAGTAAATAGGATTCTGATGTGGATGTCCTTGTTATCCAGATGCTCCAAGGAGGAGTGTAGAGTCAAGGAGTCCACTGTAGACCTGTTTTCGTAGTTGGCAACTGCAGAGAGTCAAAGTTGTCTGGAGATGACTAGCCTCTCGAACCACTCCATGATAGTAGATGTCAGAGAAACTGTATGATAATCATTGAGGCACGTTACCTTTGTTTTATTTGGCATCAAGATGACTGTGGTCTTCTTAAAGCAGGTGGGAACCTCAGATTGCTGAAGGGAGAGGTTAAAAATCTGCAAATACACCTGCCAGCTGATCCATGCAGATTCTGAGATGCAGCCAGAAACACCATCTGGGATGAAGGATTTCCACAGCTTCACTCACCAGAAAGCTGATCTGACGTCCCCAGTGGTGACTGAGGTTACAGTGCATTCAGGATGCTGTCAGGGATGTTGGTGTCATTTCATTCCCCTTCTGTTCAAAGCCTGCATAGCATGCATTGAGCTCATAGGGGAGGGATGCACTGTTGTCAATGATGCTTCATTTTGTAGCCTGTTATAGAGAGCAGGCCCTGTTACAACTGACTTCTTGTCAGGGACTCACTTTTGGACTGGTATCTTTGCATCCCAGGTGGGTTAATGAAGGTCATGCCTTGACCTCCTGTACAGGTAAGGGTCATCTGATTAGAATGCCACCGATATGGATTTCAGTAGGGAGTGGATCTCTCAAGTTACCCATGGTTTCCAGTTGGGAAATACTCGGATTGACCTCTTTGGTACACAGTCCTCTAACTCTTGCTGATGAAGTCTGTGATGTTGGTGACACACTCATTCACGCTGTTCATTGAGTCCCTGAATGTGGGCCAGTGCATTGACTCAAAGTAATCATGTAGACGCTCTTCTGTTTCCTCGGACCAGCACTGTAGGACCTTCTGTACCAGATCTTCCATTTCAGTTTCTGTTCCTACTCAGGGTAAAGGAGCACAGACTGGTGGACTGACTTACAAAGTGCGGGTGGGACTCGATCAGAATCAGGTTTACTATCACTGAGAAACATCATGACATTTGCTGTTCTGTGGCAGCAGTACAGTGCAATACATAAAGGAAAGGAAAGGTACATCACATCCAGAGTGTCTCAGGTTAGTGGGCATTTTCCCTCCACGCCTCTCTGACGTAGTGGGGAACGGTGTACGAGGCTAGTTACAGCAGTGGTTTGCCCTTGCCTTCTGCGGGGAGAGTTTCCAAAGACATCACCAGCTCGTAACCCAGCACGGGTGGAAAGCATCTGGGGAGCCGGCTGGATTCGAACTCGGGACCTTTTGTCCCGAAGTCCAGCACTGACGCCACTACACCACCAGCTGGGTCGCAATACATAAAAGTTAATATTAATTACAATAAGAAAAATATAAAAAATAAATCAAGAGTGTAAAAAGAGCAAAATGGTGAGGCAATGTTCATGGCTTCACGGTCATTTAGAAATCTGATGGCAGAGGGGAAGAAGATATTCCTAAAATGTTCAACGTTTGTACCTCTCCCCTGATGGTAAATCTGATGAGAAGAGGGCATGTCCTGGATGGTGAGAGTCCTTAGTGATGGATGCTGCTTTGTTAAGGCACTGCCTTTGAAGATGTCCTTGATGTTGGGGAGGTTAATGCCCATGATGGGGCTGGCTAAGTTTACAACCCTCTGCAGCTTCTATTAGAAACTCCATACCAGGTAGTGATGCAACCAGTTATAATACTCCCTACTGTACATCTGAATAAATTTACTACAGTATTTGGTGACATAACGAATCTCGTCAGACTCCCGAATGAAGTATCGTAGATGTCTCTGATGGTTGAGGGTTCTCTCTTTGATCTTCCCCATTCTGGAGTACCAAAATGTGGTCTAACCAGAGACTGGACAACAGGTGAAGTGGGGCAAGGTTCGGCCCTGAAGTTCCTCTGACACTCTTTTCCAGATGGACAAACTGGATTAACTTCTGATGCTAGAAATCAAGAACAGAACCAGAAAGTTCAGGAAACACTCAGCCTTGTTTGGTGGAGATGGAAGAGTAAACCAGCAAGATACAGAGGAACTAGTCTCCCTGAAATATTGAAAAAGGATGGGAGAGCCAGGTGTATCTGGTGGTAGAACGCCCCGTCTCTACATTGGATGGATCATTCTTCAGTTATGGAGGATGCAGAATTGGAGGATGGTCTGTTGAGTGTGGATGCTGGTGGATGGAAGGGAATGACATGGGAAGCTGGTCAGACAGCATAAATTAACATGACCCTTTATCAGAACTCAAAAAGTGGGAAAATCATGCATCTTAAGTTGCAGAGAAGTGATTAAGTGGAGAGAGCAGAGGGGATGCTCATTATAACATGTTATGATGGAGAAACTTGAAGAATTGAATAGAGACATCACAAGGATCAGGGTGTGAAGAGATGTAGTTGAACAGCTTTGGAAGTCAGTGGAATTATAATGGTTACTAACCTGCCCACTGAAATGGAGATGGAGATGGCACAAAAGAAAATAACCACGTGAATATGAAAATAGTGTAGAAACTTGCAGCAAAATAATAACATTTTCATATTCTGTGTGAGTGCAAACAACACCAAAAAGTAACTAATGTTGAGAGAGGGATCCTGAAATTGTCTGAAGCAAGGACTGTTCCATGTATCTGATACAGAAACAAATATAGCCTGTGCCAATATATGTTTTTTATGGTTATACCTTTAACTTGGAGAAGTTAGTGGAGTTGAGGGTGAAGTTGTTCAATGTGACAAGGTCAAGGAAAGCAGAATGGTGATAAAAGGGGACTTGATAAACGTATCTGAGGGAGGAGTATGGGCCCTTAGAGCATTCTAGTGTATATAGAAGGATGAGATGTTAACGGTGAACATGACCTGGATGGAAGCAGGAAACTGGAAACTTATCCACAGGTTTGATGACTGTATTGGGATTGGTCCCCAGTGAACAAAGTGCCACAAGATCAGAGAGAGGTCGCTTAGAGTGAGTGGGGAAATAGAAAAATAGAGACAATGAATGCCATATTGGTAACTGGCAATGAAGAGATCTGGAGAGGCTAAGAAGCTGCAAGAAGGGGTCCTTGCGGATTAGGAATTAATTTCTTGCCTTCCCTTCCCATTGTCTAGGGACTGGTAAAGCAGTGATTCACTTGTTTTTCATCCACATCAGTGCAACGGTTTTAATGTTAATGTTTGACAAACCAAACACAAATTGAGTGATCACACTGGAGAACACATCTGTTCAGTTTGCACAAGGGACTGGAAGTTCCCTGTTTCCTGTGTTTTTAATTTCCCAGCCCACTTCCTATCTGACCTCAGGTTCTTGCGCTACTCCATGTGGCCAAAGAATTGCTGTTCCAACAAAGAATTAATTTTCCTATCAGCACATTTTGGGACAATATTGAATTCAACAATTTTGGCTACAGTACTTGATGTTTAACTTTCATCTCTTGATAGATTTTTTTTCTGATTTCTGTCTCTAACTTTGGACTGTATCCTTTCACAGCCATTCCCTTTGTTTCCTCCACCATTCTCCCTCAGTGCTCCTCAAAACACACGAGATTCCTCACTGTTGCAGTTCTGATGAAGAACCCTTTGCCTGCAGTATCAATGTTTCTCTCCCACAGCAGCTGCTAGAGCTACTTATTGTTTCCAGATTTTCCAATTTTTACACTGTCTGATCACAGCTCTTTAGAAATTGGTGGGCCAATCAAGCAAGAATCTTCCCTTTGCAAAGCCTTCATGAGTGTTGATTAGTGTTGCTGTTGTACAGAAACACTTCAGCATTAACGTTGCATTTCAATCCTTTTTATTGCAGTCAAAGGGAGATTAATAAATCTACATTACCTTCTGTCCAATCATTCTTTTTGAATATATACACCACAATTGTGTTACCAAAGTGCTGATACCACCATAGTTTTTACTAAACCCTCATAATACTTGTAAGTGTCTCATACATCTATTCCCAGCCTCTCTGTAGCTGAAGTGATTGGTGTTTAGCACTGGCATCTGTCCTCACTGTCCAGTGGAAAAGCGTAGGTAAAATTGGACTCAATGATAAATGAATTTAATTGGCTTTATCTGGTTCACAGAGAGTATCGTGCTTACAGAAACAACTACAGGGTAATGCAATAATCACAGAGGTAGCCAGGCAAACCAAGGAAGATGCAAGAGGAAGAACTGGATGTTAAAAGACCATAAGACATAGGCGTAGGATTTGGCCATTTGCCCATCAAGTCTGCTCTACCATTCCATCACAGCTGATTTATTATCCCTTTCAACTCCTTTCTCCCTGTAATTTATGATGCCCCAACCAATCAAGGACCTATCGACCTCTGCTTTAAATATACCCACTGATGGCCTCCACAGCCATCTGTAGCAATGAATTCCGCACATTCACCATCCTCTTGCTAAAGAAACTCCTCTTCTTCCCTCTACTAAATGGACATTTCTCTATTCTGAGTCTGTGACCTCTGATCCTACACTCCCTGACTATAGGACACATCCTCTCCACACCAACTCTGTCAGGTCTTTCAATATTCTATAGGTTTCAATGAGATCCCCCTCATTCTTCTAAACTCCAGTGAGTACAGGCCCAGAGCCATGAAATTCTCCTCAAATGTTAACTCTAATTTCTGGAATCATTCTCATGAACCTCCTCTGGTCCCCTCCAATGCCAGCACATCGTTTCTTAGATATGAGGCCCAAAACTGCTCACAATACTCCAAGTGAGGCCTCACCAGTGCCTTGTAAAGCCTCAGCATTACATCCTTGCTCTTGTATTTTAGACCTCTGAAAATAAATGCCAATATTGCATTTGTCTTCCTTACCACCGTCCCAACAAACAAGTTAACCTTCAGGGAATCCTGCTCAAGGATTCTCAAATCCCTTTGCACCTCTGACTTTTGAATTTTTTCCCAGTTCAGAAAATAGTGTTCACCTTTATTCCTTCCACCAAGTGCATGACCATAAAGTTCCCTGCACGATGTTCCATCGACCACTTCTTTACCGATTTGGCAATGAAGAAATGTGCTAGAGTGTCCGGATTCACACCAACAGATTCAGGAGGTTATCATCCTTCAACCATCAGGCTCTTGAACTCGAGAGCTCTTTACTCAACTTCACTTACCCCTTCACTGAACTGTTCCCACAACCCATGGGCTCACTTTTAAGAACTCTTCATCTCAATGTTCTCAACATTTATTGCATTTTTTGCTTTGGTGTTGGCACAGTTTGTTGTTTTTTTTGCACTTTGGAGTTGTCTGTTTTGTTGGGCATGATCTTTCAATGCTACTATTGTGTTTCTTTGATTCACTGTGTATGCCCACAAGAAAATGAATCTCAGGGTTGTAGATGGTGACATATATGTACCTTGATAATAAAATAGCTTTGAACTTTTAAAATTTGAACATTCTCCCAATCTGTCCGTGCCGTTCTGCAGACTCCCTGCTTCCCCTCACTACATCCTGCATCTAGCTGTACACCAACTGCCCTATCCTCAGCCTGTCACTCTGTTTCCCATCCCCTTGCCTAATTAGTTTAAATCCTCCCCAACAGCTCCAGAAAACCAGTCCAAAAAGGTATTGATCTCCCCTGGGGTTCAGGTGTAACCTGTCCTTCTTGTACAGGTCGTACCTTCTGCAGAAGAGATCCCAGTAACTCAGAAACTTGAACCCCTGTCCCCTGCACCAATTCTTCAGCCACACAATCATCTGCCAAATCATCCTATTCTTACTCTCACTGCTATGTGGCACAGGCAGCAATCCAGAGGTGACTACCCTGGAGGTCCTGCTCTCCAGCTTGCTCTCTAACTCCCTATGTTCTCTCTTCAGGACCTCCTCCCCTTTCCGACCTATGTTGTTGGTACCAAAATGCACCACAGTTTCTGACTGATCACCCCGCCCCCGCCCCCCCTTTAGAATGCTGTGGACCTGATCTGGGCCATTCCTGACCCAAAGATCCAGGAGGCAACATACCATCCAGGTGCCTCTTTCACATCCACAGAATTCTTTAATTCTTTTCCCTTCTTTAATACAGTCTCTAAGGAGCTGCTGCTCAGTGCACTTCATGCAGATGTTGTTATCAGGGAGACTGGAGGTCTCCCAGATTTCTCACATCTCACTCAAGGAACATACCACACTCGTCAGATCCATTCTATCTTTGCTGCCTCCTTAACCCCAATATCTCAGCTTTCCCCCAATACCAGATTGTTGAGCAGCTGCAGCTTCCTTGGCCATCCTAATGACTATGTGGCCCATGGTGAAGTTGCTTGGTTACACAAACTATTCATATACAATCAGAATAATTCTTTTTTTAATGCAATTCTGTACCGTAAACGGGAAAGAAAGGTGCATCCTGTATTGGCTGGGGTTGGCTCACCTTATTCTCTAGGCAGATGACCGAGAAAGACCGAGATGAACCAGATTCATATTTAGAGAAAGGTAAAAGGGATAAGCAGAGGGAAGGAAATATATAGGAGAATGAGAGAAAGGGGGAGAAAGAGGGAGAGAGAGGCGATAAGGAGGGAGAGAGTGATTGGTGGCCAGCAGACGCTGGAGCGGTGGGCACGGACATTTAACAAGATTAACGATGGAGAGACTACACCCAACAACTTGCTGACAGGGTGGGATGGAAACTGATGGCCCATTCCTCTGGTTTCCTGCACTTGGAGATTAATTTGTTGTGCTTGTAATTACATAGCTAACCAGCAGGCGGAACCAAGAGCTGAAGATGTTCATTTGCCAAGTTGGTAAATTGGTTTATTGTTGTCATATGTTCCGAGGTGTAGTAAGAAATTTTTCTTGCATACTGTTCATACAGATCGTTTCTTTGCAACGGTGCATTGAGGTAGTTGAAAGGAGAACAATAACAGAGTGCAGAATAAATTCTTCCAGATACAGAGAAAGTGCAGAGCAGGTGGACAGTAGGGTGTAAGGTCTTAATGACGTGGCTTTTGAGGTCAAAAGTCCATTTTATCGTACTAGTGAACTTATAACAGTGGTGTAGAAGCTGTTCTTGAGCCTGGTGGTATGTGCCTTCAGGCTTTTGTGTCTTCTGCCCAAAGGGACGAGGTAAAAGAGAGAATGTTTGGGGTGGATGTGGTCATTGACCGTGCTGGCTGCTTTACCAAGGCAGTGAGAAGAGTTGTCAGAATCCATAGATTGTCGGTACAGTTGAGTGATAGATCTACAGAGGCTGGTTTCAGTGGTGTGGTGACCAGTTTCTCCCCACCTCAGGAACTTCGATAGATGTGTGATAGAGAGCATACTGGCTGGCTGCACCACAGCTTTATGCCTATGACTGTGTGGCTAAGTACAGCTCCGGTGCCATATTCAAGTTTGTCGATGATTTCACTGTCGTAGGCCAAATCACAGGTGGTGAGAAAGGGAGACTGAAAATCTGGCTGACTGGTGTCATAACAACAACCACTTTCTCAATGTCAGCAAGACCAAGGAGCTGGTCGTTGACTCCAGGAAGAAGAAACCAGCTGCCCATGCCCCAGTCCTTGTCAGAAGATCAGATGTGGAGCGGTTCAGCAACTTTAAATTCCTCCGTGTTATCATTTCAGAGGACCTGTCCTGGGCCCAGCACACAAGTGCAATTATGAAGAAAGCACAGCAGTACCTCTACTTCCTTAGAAGTTTGCAAAGATTTGGCATCACATCTAAAAGCTTGACAAACTTTTATAAATGTGTAGTGGGGAGTATCACAGCCTGGTGTGGAAACACCAAGGTCCTTGAAAGGAAATCCCACAAAAGGTAGTGGATAGGGGCCAGTGCATCATGGTAAAGCCCTCCCCCCCATCTACACAGAGCATTGTTGCAGGAGAGTAGCACCTGGGCACCTCCCAGGCCATGCTGTCTTCTTGCCGCTGCCATCAGCAGGAAGATACAGGAGCCTCAGGACTCACACCACCAGATTCAGGAACAGTTATTACATCAGGCTTTTGAATTAGAGGGGATAACCAGTCAATTTCACTTGCCCCATCACTGAACTGTTCCAACAACCTATGGACTCACTTTCAAGGACTTTTTGTCTCATGTTCTCGATACTTATTACTTATGTAATTATTATTATTATTTCTTTTTTTTCTTTCCTTTTGTATTTGCACAGTTTGTTATCTTTTGCACACTAGTTGTCCAGCTGTTGGTGAGGTACTTCATTAATTCTATGATGGTTCTTGGACTTATTGAGAATAGCCGCAAGAAAATGAACCCCAGGGTTGTGTATGGAGATATATATGTACTTTGATAATAAATTTAATCTGAACATTGAAAATGATTCCTTCATCTGTCTCTACATTTACTTCCTTGGCTTGGAGCTTCTGTGCATAAGACACCATTTCAATGCCATTGCAATACAGGAGGAGCATGAAGCCAGGAAGGTCCAAGCAGGAAGAGTCTGGGATTTGAATTACCTTGGCTCCCCGATTGCTCCTTGTGTGTTTGACTGAGCCAGCCTCAGATGAACCAGAGTCACATTCAGAGAGACAAAGAGAAGACAGAGAGACAGAGCAAGGAAGAGAGAGAGAGAGTAGGGGGAAACATGTGAAACAAGTGGAAATATGGAGGGATAGTGTGGTGAGACAGATGAAGATGTAGAAGAGCAGTGAGAGAAAGAGAGCCTCATTCTTCCACTCTTCTTCAAGGAAACTCATCATTAGCTCTAGGAATATCAGTAGATTTTTCTATATGACAGTTCATAGCCCTCAACAATGTGTTCATTAATACCATCACTCCTCCAGACCCATTAGATGTTTCTTTGTTTGCCCCATTACCATTACCTTTTGCCTTATATCATCATCCATTTCTTACTTAATCTGTTTTGCCTTCCAGTCTGTCTAAGATCTCCTCTGTTTCACCTGAAATTATTAATTTTTTTTGTCTTCACAATATTTCCTTTTACAGAATATTTCTTGGCATTACTGAAGTTCCAGAAGACTGGAGGGTGGCTAGTGTTCCATTGTTCAAGAAGAACAGCCAGAGTTATCCAGGGAGTACAGACTGGTGTGTCTGATTTCAGCTGTAGGGAAGTTACTGGAGGGAATCCTGCCATCACTTGGATAGTCAAAGCTTGATCAGGAATAGTCAGCATGGCTTTGTGTGTGGGACATCACGTCTGATGAAACTTTTGGAGTTTTTCAAAGAGGTAACTAAAGGGATAGATGAAGCTATTCAAACTGACATAGGACTTACAAAGTGAGTGGCAGGGAATTGACACGTTGTGGAACAGGAGGACCTGAGAGTACAAGTTGACAGTTTATTGAAAGTGCCTGTGCAAGTAGACAGAGTGGTGAAGAAGGTACTTAGCATGCTGACCTTCGTCTGTCAGGGCACTGAGATTAGCAGCATGAAAATTATGTTGTGGTGATGTAAGATCACACCAACAACCATACTGTGCACAGTTTTGGTCACTTTCCTAAACTAGACATTGTCAAGCTGCAGAGGAGATTTACGAGGAATCTGCCCAGACTGGAGGGCTTGACTTCTAGGAAGAGGTTGGCCATGCTAGATCTTTATTTCTTGAGGTGCAAGTGAATGAGGGGTGACCTCATAGAAGTTTATGAAATCATAAGCTGCATGGATGATCATAGTCTTTTCCCTAGTTTTGGGGAGTGCAAAACTAGAGGGCATAGATGCAGGACAAGAGGGGAGAGATTTAAAAAAGACCTGAGAGATAACCTCTTCACACAGAGGGGAGTGAGCACCTGGAATGAGCTGCTGGACCATGTGTCAAGACAAGTACAATTGCATCATTTAAATGGCATTTCAATAGGTACATGGAGGGAGAGGCCTGGAGGATTATGAGGTGAGGAGGTGGCTACCTATTTCAATTCAACTTCCCACTCTGAGATTTCTTTTCACGGCCTCCTCTACTGCCATGAAGAGGCTAAACTCAGGTTGAAGGAGTGATTCCTCAAATTCCATCTGGGTAGACTCCAACCTGATGGCATGAACATCGATTTCTCTCATATCTGGTAATTTCTCCCCCCTCCCCCTTTCTCTCATTTCCCATTCCTCATTCTGGTTACTCTCTCACCTCTTCTTTTCTCCTCACCTTCTTTTGGTTCCTTTCCTCCTTCCCTTTCTTCCATGGTCCACTGTCCTCTCCTATTAGATTTCTCCTTCTTCAACGCTTTACCTCTTCCTCCTATCCCCTCCCAGCTTCTTAATTCATCCTCCCACCCACCCACAGCAAGGAGGATCTTGTGGTCAGCATGGACCAGATGGGCCAGAGGGCCTGTGTTCATGCTGTAATACTCTATGACATTCTCCAAGAGTAGTTCCAGTACTGCACCTTGCTTGGTAGGGCAACAAAGTGCTCAAAAAACTCCCCTAAAAGTTCCACCTCTTCCATACCTTTCACACTAAGTTGATCCCAGTTAATATTGGGAAGTCGAAATCCTCCCCTATAAGTATATACAGGTATTACCCAGGTTACAACAGAGTTCCCACATGGCAGAAGGTGCCTGCCACTTAGCAAATCCATACCGTTTGTCTCTCAGAAGCTTTGCTCAAATATACGGACTATACATAAGTTGGGCGTTTGTAAGATAGGAAGGACCTGCTTAGACTTTGGGAAGTTAAATCAGGGTAGATGTACACAATAAATGGCAGGACCCTGGAGAGACTTAGGAGGGCAAGTACATAGTTCCCTGAAAGCAGTGATACAGGTAAGACAGGCTGGCCTCAATGGTTCAGGGCACTGAATACAAGAGAAAACCTGCAGATGTTGGAAATCCAAAACAACACAAAATGCTGGAGGAACTCAGCAGACCAGGCAGCTGAGACTGTAGAAAAGAGTAAATCGTCAATGTTTTGGCTCAAGACCCTTCATCAGGACTGGAAAGGAAAGGGAGAAGTCAGGGTAAGAAGGTGGAGAGAGGGGAGGGAGAAGTACAAGGTGGCAGGTGATAGGTGAAACCGGGAGAAGGGGTAAATGGGGAGACGGTGAATTAAGGAGCTGATTGGTAGAAAAAAATTGGCAGCTAGCGAAAAAAAGATACAGAGCAGACAGAAGACCAGAACGAGATGTCCAGGAAAGAAGGAGGGTTTAAGATGGGAGAAGGGGTCATCGGTGTGGGCTGGAGAGTCCTCACCAAAGGAAAAAAAAATGACAGCTAGAGATTAAAAAAAATCAGCAATTAGTGATAAAAAGACTTGGGATTTTGACAAGAGTTGGGATGTCATATTACAGATATAAAAGATGTTGGTGAGATTGCATTTGGAATATTGTGAGACTTCTGGTCACTTAGTTATAAGAAGAATGTCATTAAGTTAGAGAGGAGGCAGAAAAGATTCACAAGGATGTTGCTGGAATTGGACAGCTTGAGTTAAAAGGAGAGACTGGACAGGCTAGGAAAGATTTTCTTGCAATGTAGAGATTTAACAGTGGCTTTATAGTGGTATATACATCATGAGGTGTGTGAAAAAGGTGGATAATCACAGTCTTTTTCTCAGGATAGGGGCGTCTATAACTAGAGGACATACACTTACACTGTGAGGCAGAGTTAAAGGGACTTTTTCACACAAACTATGTTGAATGTATAGAACAAGCTACCGGGGGAAGTGGTAGAGGCAGGTACAATTACAACAGTTAAAAGACATTTAGACATTTACGTGCATAGGAAAGTTTTGCAGGGATATGGGTCAAGTGAGCATGAGTTAGGCTGAAGAGCCTGTTCCATGCTGTATAACTATGACTGAACTACTCTGCCTGCAGCTCTGACATTCTCCTGCAACTCGTCAACATATCTGCTGCTGTTTAATTGTGGTTTGGCTCACTGTTTATGGCTTAATGTGACAGCACATCTAAGATTATACAAACCACCTTCCTCTTGTGACTTATTAATTTTAATATAGCTTAATTCTATAATTTAACCCTTTACCTTACCCAAGCTAGGCAAGCATATACTCATAATTAAGGCTTCATGTGTCCACATGGTGCAACCTACGCAATCAGGCATGGAAAGGTTAGGGAATATTATTGCCCATACCCTATCATTAATCATACCTAGATTTCTCAGGATTAAATTTAGCAACATTGGAAGTACAAGAAGTAATTCAATTACATGTATAATTAATGCCTCTATAGAGACTCACAGAAGCTCTAATAAACAGAATTGTTAGTGTCAGTGCAATTAATCTTAACGGACATTAGCATTGTAGAAGTGAGCTGGGATCACAAGCAGCAGCCATGGGATAACCGAGTATTGTGATCTGTTTGAAAACTGATGTTTTAATGCCTGGTTTCCATCTTTGGAGATTTCCCCCAGTAAGCTCAGTGGCTGGAATGACTGTCCATAGAAAGATAGAGAGCAGAGCAGAGTCACAGTGTCACAGAAAAAGCCCCATCTGTCCAACTCGCCTGCACCAACCAAGCTGCCTATCTCAGTTGGACCCATTTGTTTGTGTTTGTTTCATATATCTTTCAATCTTTTCTTTCCACAGACCTGTCCAAATATCTCTTCAGTGTTACAAATGTACTCACCTCCAGCAGAGAGTTACCACCATCCTCTGTGTGGAAAAGTTGCACCTCACATCCCAGTAAATCCTTCTCCTCCCCCTTTACACCCACATTTCTGACACAGGCGCAATGGGCCAGAGGGTTTTCCACCCTCCTTGCCATTCAATATTATAGTTAATACATACTTGTCTGTTTTGTTACATCGTCTGTGGTTCAACCATTCATCCCTCATCTTGCTTGCATGAATAGACAATATCAGAGCATTCACTAAGCCCAAAGCAGGTTCCTAATCTAAGCTATTAGTTAATCAATGTGAGAAAATTCTCCCCCCACCACCAAATCAGAGAAAATTGGAATGAACGGTTGATTTAGTAAGATTTTCTAATGGCAATCCAATGTATTTTGATATTTTGCCTTGATAGTTTTAGAAATGTTAAGATAGAGATAATGATTTTTAAGTGACAAAGATAAAGAATGGCACAGTAGGGTAGAGAGTGACGTGATAGCGTAATGGTTAGAGTACTGCTCTACAGCGACAGTGACCTGGGTTCAATTGCAGCACTGTCAGTAAGGAGTCTGTACATTCCGCCCGTCACCCTGTGGGTTTCCCCTCGGTGCTCCGGTTTCCTCCCACATTCCGAAGACATACAGGTTAGGGTTAGTAAGTATGGACATGCTAAATTGACACCAAAAGCATGGTGAAACTCCCAGCACATCCTCGGACTGTGTTGGTCATTGACACACACAACACATTTCACCGAATGCTTTGATATTTCATATACATGTGCCAGATAAAGCTAACCTTGTCTTTAATCTTCATCTAATCCTACATCCATCACGATGTAGTACAAGATGACAAATGTCTATGTGTACATTACAGCAAATGAAGAACTGAATTGTGTCTGGGTGCTGCAATGGAAATAGGAGTAGGACACGGCTGTTCAGCCCCTGGTGCCTGCTCTGCCCTTCAATTTATCCATGGCTGACCACCCACCTCTACACCATATTTCTGCCCTCACCCCACTTTGCTGGATGTTTATTTCTATCTAGCAGCACATCATCTTAAAAATATTCAGTGTCTGGGTCTCTGTGGTCACAAGTTCTGCAGCTTCCTACCTTCAGTTTTCTGTTCTGTCATCCTATGCTAGTTCCTTGGATATTTTCCCCACTCCTCATGTTAGGCTTACTGGTCAGCAGTTTCTTGTTTTTTCTCTCCCTCCCTTCTTTAGAAAGCTGGGTACCATTTTCCACCTTCCATTTTGTGGGAACTATTCCATAATCAATGGCATACATACTGGATAAAGATAACCAATGTATCCATTATTTCTACCTCTATTCCTTTTGTAATTTGAGATGCAAATATCAGGCCTTAGGTTTTATTGGCTTTCAATGCCATTAGTTTCTTCACATACTTAGTTCTTACTAAAACCTAATTTCTCTATTTCCTCAACTTCATCAGAACCTCGTTGTTTTTGAAGGATATTTCTGTCTCTTCAAGTGAAGAGAGGACTGAAGTCTTTGTTTTATTCCTCTGCTCCTGCTATTTCTCGTATTCCCTGTTACAAATTCCAGTTTCTGTCTGTAGGAAACCTATTGTGCTCATTCAGACGACCAGCATGGAAGCGCGGTGATGGTCACACAAGCTCAACATGCATGCTCAGGCTGCTGCCGGCATGGCTATGGATACCAATGTGCAAAGTTGCTTACGTCACGTCACCCGACCTGCAGCAGTGCCAAGGCACCGTTCAGGAGAGTAACACAGGGAGGAGGTTATGTTATTTCTGATCCCCACTGTCTGTGGCCTTCTGAACAGGTGGTCAAGGATCCATTTGCAGAGGGAGGTACAGAAGCTCAGGTTTTGAAGCTTGTTGATAAGTACTTGGGGGGGGTGAATGATGGTGATGGTGAATATTGAGTCGTAATCAACAAACAGTAGACTGCTCTGAAAACCTATGGTGGCGATAGGCAAATTGCTGTGGGTCTAGGTCCTAGTTTAGGCAGGAGTTGGTTATTGCCATGACCAACCTCTCAAAGTACTTCATTGCAGTAGATGTGAGTACAATTGGGCAATAGTCATTGAGGCAGCTCACTCTACTCTTCCTGAGCACTGGTATGATTGTTGCCCTTTTGATTCAGCTGGGAACCTCCGACCGCAGCAGTGAGAGATTGAAGAGATCCTTGAAAACTCCGGCCAGTTGGTTGGCACAGGTTTTCAGAGCCCTGCCAAGTACACTGTAAGGGCTTGACACCTTGCAAGGGTTTACCTTCTTGAAAGATGTTCCGATGTCGGCCTCTGAGACAGAGATCACAGGGATTCACACAGCTGTAGTTTTATTCTCCCTTTCAAAGTGTGCATAAAAAGCATTGAGCTCATCTGGGAGTGAAGCATCACAGCCCCGTTTCACAGCAAGAAGGGAGACATAACAAACAACTCGCTGATTTACAATGTTAAAAGTTTGTTGCGTCGCTTCCTCCGAGCTCTGTGCCCAAACAACTCTGGTCTCTGGGCACACAGCCAGCTTGCTGCTTTCGATCTTCCGTCTCCCACGACGCACCAGTTTCCTGCAGAGGCACCGACCTCAAGTCCACCCACCTCCAGAGCCACGAAATCCCAGAACACAGAAGGTGCACTAGTCTTCTAGCCGTGTCCTTGGCATATCAAATAGCGGCCAGCCATGAGACCCCGAGAGCGGGTCCCATTCCCGCAAAGAACCAAAGTCAGCGTGTAACTCCAGGTCAGGGTCTTCAAAAGAACCCTGAAAGGGAAAAGTGGAGATAATAAAGGTAGAAACAGAGCTGTTTCCAAAGATGCAAACAAAGGAGTTGCCGTTAGGTGCCATCATTCTCCTAAGTGTAACTGGGTCTTGGTTGCACTGGCTGCTGAGGTGTCTAAAATGGCTTCTTTGTATGTTATATAAAATGGCTTTTCTGTAATAATATCTGCAATGTAAGGAGTTCTCTCTCTCCCTGCTTGTTTGGGTTATATTATTGATAAGGGAAGGAACGAATCAATGAGTGTCCATGTTATTCTTTTTGTGGGTGATATTCTGTCTCATATGGCTGGGGACCGCGTGGTTTGGTGGGTTTTTCAGGCAGAGAAGAAGGAGGATGGTCACATTCGGAGGCGCTCTGGTCGACCACCCAAGGAGTGGTCCCGTGCAGGTCGTCGGAGGCCGAGGACAGAGGGTCGAGGTTCTGCGGGATATTGAGCTCCAACAAAACCTTAAGTGCCCTGAGTTTTAAAACTCTAGTCAAACTTTGGTGCCTTTCTTTGTTTTATTCTTTTAGAGTGTATTCTGTGTTAACCGATACTTGCAGTAAGATTTATAAAGTGTACGTATTTAACCGCTCATGGTGTTCTGTCTGATCTGTGAATTGGGCATTTACACAGCCTCCACATAAACTGGCTTACGTAGTTGGCTGGTTGCGGGGTTTCCCTAGACACTGAGGAGCAGGGTTTGTCTATAGCCTTACATAAGCTTAGGTTTCGCCTTGTAAGAAATAATGGCCTGCAAACCCCACCAGAGCTGATGTACATCCAATTCTGTCTCTAACTTCCATCGGAATTGCTTTTTCCCTCTTAAAGTAGCCTTCTGTAGGTTATACATGGACTTCTTGTATAGTTCTGCATGTCTGAATGCCACAGAACTAGCCCTCAGCAGATTACGAATCTCCTGGTTCACTTACAGCTTACAGCTTTTTGTTTGGGTATGTCCCGCATGCTCTCAAAGGCACACACTCATCCACATAGGTCTTGATGAAGTCGGTGACAACTGTGGAGCATTCATTCAGATTCGAAGATGAATCCCTGAATACAGTCCTCCTCCTCCTCCTCCTCCCTTGACCATACCTTCTTTGTCCTCACCACTGGTGCTGTGGTCTTTAGTCTCTGTCTGTGGGCTGGGAGTATCCCATTGCCAAAGTCTGGCAATGGGATGTCGTGGTAAGCATTCTTGATGGTGGTGTAACAGTGGTCAAGTGTGTAGACTCCTCTGGTTCCACAGGTGAAATGTCGGTGATAGTTGGTCAGAGACTTCTTCAAGTTGGCTTGGTTGAAATCCCCCACAATGACAGGGAAGGCATCAGTGTGTGCTGTTTTGTGACAGCTCCTCCAGTGCTTGCCTGACATCGGCCTGAGGTGGAACGTACACCACTACCAGGGCGATAGTGGAAAACTCCCTTGGCAGATAAAATGGATGACATTTGACCACTAGTTGTTCAAGGCTGGGAGAGCAGGACTGAGACAGAACTGCCACGCCAGTGCACCACAATGAATTAATCATAAAGCATACTCCAACTACTGTCCTCTGTCAGTGTGAAAGCATTTGTCTTCCTAGCACTCCCATGCCATCACTCCCCATCCCACCGCCAGCTGAGCCAGTTTGCCTCTGCCTGTATCAGGTGGTGTAGTTGAAACTAAAGCCTTCCAAATCCCGGGCTGTTTCCCAAGGCTAGCAACTGGATTTTTGTTTTAGAGCAGATATAACATACAATTCCTACAAAATAACATGCATACAGCCACCAGCACTCTGCATCAACCCTTTCAAAATGGTGAGTGAGCTATTTCCATGCTATTATATGCTATTTGATTGTTGGACTTTAGGACATGTGCTTCCTCCACCAACTGCACCCTACTTGGTTGACTCCACTTTCTGCTTCTCCCACCTCTTCCTTTCCCTCCTTCCCCTCCTCTGCAGCTCTACTTGTGATGACTGCTGAGAGTGCATCCCTAATGCAAAAGTGAATGACACAATGTAAATATTTCCAACCCCCACCTACTAGGAGCCCAATTCATCAAGTACATGGTCATTGTACATTCAAAGCAACGGCCAATAGAAATCAGTCAGCAACCAACCATGGTTTTATTACATTACACTGACGGGGGTGGTCCAGCTGCAAATGCACAGTCAGATGTCCAAGGTTAAGAGGAGGATTTAGTTGATGCTTTGAGTTCTAAAATGACAACACTGGCAACAAACTAACATTGTCTGTAAATTGCTATCCTAATCTATTGGATGTTACTAGTGGGCATTCTCTGCGTTGGCATTAACACTTATAAGCATGCGGCTGCTGCAGCTGTTTTGAAGCTGTACAAATTTTCTTAGTGGGATCAATCCACTTCTTCTTCTTCTTAGACCTATCAACCCTACGGGGTATAGGCCACTAGCCAGTGTCCTCTGTCCTAGGCCGAAGATTGGCCAGGCTTTCACCGCACAACCTCAAATGTCTTCATGGTGAAGATCCTTCCTTTCCCAGGAATGAGGTCTTTGGAGCTTTTGTTGGCAATAATGTAGCTCTGGGTTTTTATGGGATGGGTTTGCTAGCCCCACGCCCAAACCATCTCCTTTCACAGTTGGGTTTGGAGTTGTAAACCCTCTCACATATCACAAATATATTAGCATAACATTAACATCTATTTTCTAATGTACTAATGAAGTAATTTGTTTCTTTCGACAAATTGTTATTGTTTTTTTGCCTTTGATGCTAATTCATATTTATTATATTCAACAGCATTTTACATTAGCAGATTTGAATTCCAAATGCCTGGAGTTTACGACTGATGTTCCACCAATTTCATCCTTGTTACCAGAGTCGAGCGTCCTGGCCATATCTGAAACAACCCATAAAACTTCACAGGTTAATTCAAATTGCCCTAATCCCATGCATTACCTTAAACAGCTGTGATGTTTCTGCTGCTGGACCATCGAGTCATCAGCTGGGTCCATCCGTCTTCAGATGTTTCATCCCCTAATCCGGAACATCCTCGGGAAGGTGGGACAGCAGAGGGTGATCAGTCTTGTACCCCTGACGGTCAGACATCCAGCTGCTATCGTCCCTTTGCAGCCAAAGCCAACTGGACGCTCTCCCTGCTGCTTGGGCCATTGTGTTAACGGCTCTCTACTGGTTCCCTCTTGTATCCCTAAAGCTGCCATCATCTTGCAGCATGACATGGCGGGAAGTCCTCCTGCTCCCGCAGAGTCACAGGTAAAGTGTCATCTCACCCAGAAAGACTGTTTGGGGTCCTCTATGGTAGTGAGGGAGCAGGTGTGGAGGCAGCAGTAGCACTTTACTTTATTGTTGCCAAACAATTGATGCTAGAGCGTACAATCATCACAGCGATATTTGAATCTGCACTTCGCACTCCCTGCAGTACAAGTCGATAGTAAATATTAAAAATGTAAATTATAAATCCGTACTTGTTCCACTTGTAAGCAGTAAGTGGGGGGAGGGAAAGATGCACTTGGTGGTGGGATCCCATTGGAGATGGTGAAAGTTATGGAGAACTGTGTGCTGGACATGGAGGCTAGTGGGGTGGTAGATGAGGACAAAAGGAACCCTATACCTTTTAGTGTGGTAGGGGATGGGGTGAGAGCAGATATGTGTGAAATGGAAGAGGTGCGGTTGAGGACAGCATTGATAGTGCAGGAAGGAAAGCCCCTTTCTGTGAAGAAAGAAGACACCTCATTTCCTGCAGAGCATCAAGAAAGCTCACCTCTGTCTCAGGATACTGACGGACTTTTACCGCTGTACCATTGAGAGCATACTCACCAACTGCAGCTCAGTGTGGTATGGCAATTGTCCTGTATCGGACTGCAAAGCACTCCAGTGTGTGGTGAAAACTGCCCAGTGAATTATCGTCACCCAATTGCCCACCATTGAGAACATCTACTATAAACGCTGCCTGGGCAGGGCGAAAAGCATTATCAGGGATGCATCTCACCCTAACCATGGACTTTTTACTCTCCTCCCATCCGGTAGGCACTACAGGAGCCTCTGCTCCCGCACCAGCAGGCACAGGAAGAGCTTCTTCCCTGAGGCTGTGACACTGCTGAACCTCTCATCACAGCGCTAAACAGTATTGCACCCATATTGTACTGTCTCAGTACTTTTATATTTGTGTGCTGTAGCACTTACTTTTTATTCACAGTTATCTTGTAAATAACACTATTCTTTGCATTTTTGGTTAGATGCTAACTGCATTTCATTGGCTTTGTATCTGTACTCAGCACAATGACAATAAAGTTGAATCTAATCTAATCTAGTTCTGGAATGAAAAGCCTCATCCTGAGAGCAGATGTGACGGAGACTGAGGAACTGAGACATTTTTACAAGTGACAGGGTGGGAAGAGGTATAGTCCAGGTAGCTGTGAGAATCAGTGTGTTTATAAAAGATATTGGTGGATAAGCTGTCTCTGGAGATGGAGACAGGGAGATCGAGAAAGGGGAGGGAGGTGTCGGAAATGGACCAGGTAAATTTGAGGGCAGGATGGAAGTTGGAGGCAAAGTTGATAAAGTCGATCAGCTCAGTTGGGTACAGAAAGCAGCAAATGCAGTCGTTGATGTAACATAGGAAGAGTTCACCATTCCCCCATTCCTGTTTCCCTCTCTCACTTTCTCTCCTTACCTGCCTATCACCTCCCTCTGGTGTTCCTCCCCCTTTTTTTTCTTCCACATTCTTCTGTCCTCTCCAATCAGATTCCCCATTCTCCAATCCTTTATCTGTTCCACCAAACAACTTCCCAGCTCTTTACTTCACCCCTTTCTTATCACTGACCACCTTGTACTTTTTCCTCACCTTCCCACACCTTTTTGCTCTGAATTCTCATCTTTTTTGCCAGTCCTGATGAAGGGTGTTAGCCTGAAACGTCAACTGTTTACTCTTTTCCATAGGTGCTGCCTGGCCTGCTGAGTTCCTCCAGCATTTTGTGTGTGTTGCTTGGATTTCCAGTGTCTGCAGCTTTTATCGTGTTAATGGAACAAACATTTTTGTTTCCTGATATTAACTCTACAGCCTCACTCTTTAAAAGTCTCACTTCTACTGTTTTTCTTGACGTTGCTTGCAAGTTTTCTCTGAAAATCGTTTCTCTCCTAATGACCTCTTTAGGTTTTATTGCTGATTCCTGAACAATTCCAATCCTTTGGCCCTTGTTACTTTAGAAGCCCTACTTTTCAACTTAACTGTATCCTTGGCTTCCTTTGTTAACCTTTTTTTCATGGACTGTCTCCTCCTAATTGGGATAAATTGCTGCCAAACGTTATGTTCAAATATCTGCCACTGTTCCTCCACTGATCTATCTCTCAGTTTATTTACATAATCTACAGTACTTTAGACAATTCCATTTTCATACCATTGTGATTGCCCTTATTTAGGGTAAAAACATTGATTTTCTGCCCGAGGTGTTCATCTTAAAGCTGTATCTGAGATTCTACCACATTGTGGTCTCTACTTCCTCTGGGATCCTTAACCTCAAGATCACTTATTAATCCTTCCTCATTATATATGACAAAATCCAAAATAGCCTGTTCTTTTGTAGGTTCTGTAAATAGTGTATTGCCAGAGAGCGTCAGGACATTTGTAGACCTTCAGCAGGTGGTGCTGTATGTGGGTCATGGATCCAGTCCAAAAGGTTGTACAGTGCTGGACTGAGGAAAGACGTGAATCCCCAGATGACTGCTGTGAGTCAGTAGACTGCTTCGTGTTCAAAGGTTCATTCCTCAGCCTGTCTGAGCGGGGGTGGGTGCATAGTAGTGTCGTGGTTATCATAATGCTATTACAGCGCCAGTGACCTGTGTTCAGTTCTGCCGCTGTCTGTAAGGTGTTTGTACTCCCTGCCTGTGGCCACATGTGTTTACTCCAGGTGCTCCAGTTTCCTCTGTTACATACCTCATGGATATCTGGTGACTGTCTTATAAGGATGATGTAATAGTCTTGCAGAGGTCACATGATGTAATTTTCCAGCTGATGGGAGGTCATGTGATGACCTGTTCTCACCAGATATATAATTGTAGACCCCTGGTGATGCAGTTGGTTTTCCCAGTTAGAACATTAGCCAGATACTCCGCTCTGTTGCGTATTTGCCTTATGACGCAGTTTTGATTTAAAACTGAGTTTTACGTTCTATTTTAAGGTACAAAAGTGTTGGGCTGGCAGTTTAACCAATAACCAATTTGTTGATGTACCTTTTCAGTAATATTGGAGAGTGAAGACGGGAACCTGAAGGAGTCGTTGGATTGTTGAAAGGATCGACCATTATTGAATTCGTGCAAGTATGATTGATCTGCATGAGATAGCCTCTGCCAAAAGTAGCAGAAAGGTTGTGCAGTATCTAGTATCCAGAGGGAAAGATCAGTGCCCTTAAACCATCTTATTTTCGTCGTCGTGAATCCTGCGGACAAGGCAGGATCTGGCTGGGATCGGCAGTGATGTCGTGTCTTCGAGGAATTCTTTACTTCAGGAAAGTCTCTCCTAATTGACTGTATAAACCTCTTCGACTTTCAAATTTACTGTCCTAAGAACTGTCTTTGAATTTACCACTTTAAGAACTGTTTTCACATTTATCGCTTTAAGAACTAGTACTGAGTGGCGGTTTGTTAAATAGCCGCATAGCAGTTTACTCCTGGTTAAGATTTTCATTTGTTTATTTTTTTATATTGAGCAGAGTTTAATAAATGTTTGATTGTTTATTTGTTAATAAAACCTGACTCAATTCTATGTTCATTGTTGCCGATCACGTGACGCCTCCCACATTCCTAAGATTTACGAGTTAGTAGTTTAATTGGTCTCATGGGTGTAATTGGGCAGGACGGGTTCATTGGGTTGATGGGCCTGTTACCATACGGACTCTCAAATAAATAAATAAATGATCAAAAACTGGGTATGCCATTGCCTGTGTACCAAGGAGGACAATTTGAGTATTCCCAAACTAGAAACCATGGATGAACACTCCTTACTAAAGTGTAGGGCTGTGGCATTCAAATCAGGTGACGCTGACCTTCACAAGAAATGAAGGTACAGCTTCCATAAAGCTATCAGTGATGCCAAGAGACAGTACCAGTCCAAAATAGAATCCTAGGCAAGTTGTCAGAAATGCCACAATGACCTATCAAACAAAATCAGGCAGCGCATCCCTTCCCGATGAACTCAGTGCATTCTATGCATGTCCTGAATTGAAATGGACTGGAATGTCATCACCTGCCCTAACACCTGAACCCACAGTCATCGTTACAGTCGTGAGACCAGTTTTACAGAGAGTGAACCCACAGGAAGTATCTGACCCAGATGGTGTCCCTGGCTTTGCCCGTATATTCAGTGCAGATCAGCTGCTGGGGGTATTAGCAGGTATTTTACCCTTCCCTGCCTCATCTACTTTAGATCGGATTAAGTTTACTTATCACATGTACATCGAAACATACCATGCAATGCGTCAGTTGTGTTAACAACCAATGCAGGTTTGGCATGTCCCCTTTGCCCCTCACCAATTTTTACCAGTGCGCTAAGGAATGCCTCCTATCCTGACACATAACAGCTTGGAGTGCCTACCGTTCCATGTCTAGACCGCATTTCTGGAAATCTGATCACTTGGCTGTCCTCTTTGCTGCATACAGGCAGAGGCTGAAGAGCAAGGCTCCAGAGGTAAGGACAACAAAGAGCTGGTTGTGGGAGGTAGAGGAGCAGCTTCGAGTTGGTGGAGTGGGCTGTGTTCAAGGACTCATCAGAGGATTTGAATTAATTCATTATGCTTCTCGTGGACTTTATGAAAACAGTCATATATGAGTGTGTCGTGGATGACCATGAGATCCACAATTTTCTGAGGGTCAGATCAGTGGCACTCAGGGTCTGGAAACTAAGTATAATACACGTGGTCCGGGTACGATCTCTGTACCGCCATCTCACATGCAAAGTGGCAATTCCGGACCAACTTGTATCACTGAAAGAAGCTCAACAGTTGTGACAGGGCTTGAATGCTATCACCTCCTACAAATTGAAAGTAAGTGACAACAAAGCTTCGCTCCCCAATGAGCTCAAGGCTTTTAATGTTTGTTTTGACAGTCAAACCATCAAGAACCCCCACAGCCCCCAGTGACCCTGTGATTTCAGTCTCTGAGGTTGATGTGAGCGCATCCTTCAGGAGGGTGAACCCACAGAAAGCATCCGGCCCAGACGGGGTACTGAAGACCTGTGCTGATCAACTGGCTGGGGTGTTCACAGGTATCTTTAATTTCTTGGTTCGGTAGTTTAAGGTACCCAGCTGCTTCAAACAGGCTTCAGTTATTCTGGTGCCTAAGAAGAATGTGGCAACCTCCCTCATTGACTATCGTCCAGTAGCATTTACATCCACTGTGATGAAGTTTTGAGAAGTTGGTGATGAAACGTAACAACTTCCGTCTAAGGAGTGTCTTGGATCTCCTCCAATTTGCCTAGCATCACAACAGCAGATCCTATTTCATTGGCTCTTCACTCAACCATGGAACATCAGAACAGTGAAGATGCATATATCAGGATCCTCTTCATTAGCCACAGCTCAGCATTCAGCTCTATCATCCTCTCAAAACTAATTAATAAGCTTCGAAACCTGGGCTTCAGTACCTCCTTGTGTAATTGGATCCTCAATTTCCTCACTTACAAATGCCAGTCGGCTTGGATTGGCAACACCATCTCCATCAACACAGGCATATCTCAAGGCTGTGTGCTTAGCAACCCCCCCCCCCCGCTCTACTCGCTTTATATTTATGACTGTGAAGCTTGACTCAGCTCCAATGCCATATTCAAGTTTGCTAACAACACTGATGTCATAGTGTCATAGGCTGGATCAAAGGTGGTGATGAATCAGCACATAAGAGGGAGATTGAAAATCTGGCTGAGTGGTGCCACAGCAACAGAATGGGCTGCCGGTGATGGTGGTGGAGGCAGATACAATAGGGTCTTTTAAGAGACTCCTGGATAGGTACATGGAGCTTAGAAAAATAGAGGACTATGCGTAACCCTAGGTAATTACGTGTTCGGTACAGCATTGTGGGCTGAAGGGCCTGTATTGTGTTGTAGGTTTTCTACGTAACAATCTCTTAGTCAATATCAACAAGACCAAGGAACTGATTATTGATTCAGGAGAAGGAAAATGGACTTGCATGGGTCATTTGCCATCAGGGGATCAGGAATGGAGAGGGTCAGCAACTTTAATTCCTCAGTGTTATCAGTTCAGAGGATCTGTCCTGTGCCCAGCACATAAGTGCCATTACAAAGAAGGCACTGCAGCACCTCTACTTTCTTAAAAGTTTGTGAAGATTCAGCATGTTATCTAAAACTTTAACAAACTTCTATAGATGTGTAGTGAAGAATATATTGATTGGTTGTATCACAGCCTTGTTTGAAAACAGCAATGCCCTTGAATGGAAAATCATACAAAAAGGAGTGGTTACGGCCTGGTTTATCACGGGTGAAGCCCTCCTCACTATTGAGTAGGTACATCTACAAGGAGCGCTGTCACAGGAAAGCAGCATTGATCTTCAGGGACCCCCACGACCCAGGCCATGCTCTCTTCTTGCTGCTGCCATCAGGAAGAAGGTACAGGACTCACAGCACCAGGTTCAGGAACAGTTACTGTATTATCCCACAGCCATCAGGCCCTCGAACCAGAGGGGATAACTTCACTCAACCCAACACTGAAATGTTCCCACAACCTATGGACTCACTTTCAAGGACTTTTCCTCTCATGTTCTCGATATTGACTCTTTATTTATTTTTATTATTATTCCTTTTCTCGTTTTGTATTTGCACAGTTTGTTTTCTTATGCACACTGGTTATTTTTCTGTCCTGTTATGTGTGGTTTTTTATTGAATCTATTGTGCTTCTTGTATTTCTTTCAGAGTTGTATATAGTGACATATATGTACTTTGATAATAAATTTACTTTGCACTTTGGTATAGCAACTGCTCTGCCTGTGACCACAAGAAACTGCAGAGAGTTACGAACATAGCCGAGCACATCCCGGAAACCAGCCTCCCCTTGGACTACTCACTGCCTCAGTGAAGCAACCAACAGAATCAAAGAACCCATCCACCTTAGATATTCTCCTTTCTCACCCCTCCCATCAGGCAAGAGATACAAAAGCTTGAAAGCATGTACCACCAGACTCAAGGACAGCTTCCCTCCCTCTTTCATCAGTCCCTAGCACGATCAGATCGACGCTTGGCCTCACAGTCTATCTCGTTATGACCTTGCATCTTATTGTCCACCTGCATTGCAGTTTGTCGTTAGTTGTTTCACTTCATTCAGCATTCTGTGATTGTTTTACCCTGTGTGACCTCAATGCACAGTGTAATGAATTAATCTGCATGAACAGTATGCAGAACGTGTTCTTCACTGTACCTCAGTGCATATAACAATGAAAAACCAATCTGTCAATTTACTAAGCATAGTCGGTCCATGTTCTTCACATAGACAGAGTATGAGAATTAAAATAACAGTACTTTTAATTCATTTAAGAAAATTTGATACTAAATTTCAATTCCCTTTTGGTTAATTAGAAGGAGAAATGATTGGATTCTGAATGGGTGTTCATGTCATTTAGTTTCTGACAACTTTTCAAAGTGAAGATTAATTAACAAGGTTGAATGGAAGCACCTTTCCCCCGAAGTCAGAGGCTGAAGATTCCAGAAAGCAAGCGTGCAACCTGATTGGCAGACTGGGACAGTGTATTCCTGAGATACGGCTTCATCTGGAGCTGTCATTTGAACAGAGCTCTGTTTGTCTGCCAGCCATTCAGAAAGATGCAATTGATCGAATAACATTATTAAAGATGGATAAGACATTCTCCAGTAGCCTTTACCAAATCAATGCTACTGCAACAGGTAATGGAGCCTCCATCTTATTTGCAGATTGTGAGATTTACTGTTTCCACATCCAAGTCTAAATGGTGTTTATCAAGTGTGCCTTGGAGGGCCTAAGTGGAAGTTAATGTAGTAGAAGTTTTACTGGTGAGCACTAGCATACAGTGATCACTGAGTGATATTGTAGGTTTTTGCAAATAAAACAAAATGAGGCATTTTATGTTTAATGAAATCCATAACGCATTTTATTGAACTCCAAAACCTATACACACAAGAGTGCTATAATATTTCACGTAAAAATGTCATCAAGTCAGAGCAGCTTCTTAAAGTGAAACCCCAGCTCAATGTAGGTGGTTGTGAATTATGTACATTTCTCCCAATTACGTTACCCTACATAGGCCCCCCCCCCCAGAATTCACAAAAACCCACACTGTGAGCCTGTCTGGAGCTTGGATGAGCCTCCCAGCTCATGTCCTGTGTTCCATGGATGGAGGAACAGCAGGTGCTTCTGGCTCAACCAGAGGTGTGTTGACATGCTCATGGTCATGGTCATGTTGTGATGCCAAGGGCACGTCAGCAGAATACTCCAATCTTGGTGGGCCGGTTTAAGGCAATCTACCAAAATACATTCAGGTTTACCCCTCCTATCTGTGATTAAAAGTGTTTTCTCTCCAATCCAAAACATGGAATGGGCCATTGTAAGGGGGCCTAAGGGGATGTTGGTGTGTGTCATGGTGGACGAAAACAAATGAGGAGGAATGTTGGTCAACTGGAGCCCAAGAGTGCTGTACGGCATGATGGGAGGTAGGAATAGGTGAAAAGGAATTGAGTTTACTGGAGAGGGTGGAACGCTGTTGAGAGGCCGACCAGGCAGTGTGGCATCAGGAATGAAATCACCTGGCACTCGTAATGGCTGCCTATATATAGCAACTCAGCCGTGGATGACTGCAGGTCCTCTTTTGGAGCAGTTCTGAGCCCTAGCAGGACCCACGGGAGACGATCATGCCAACACTCACCCCTCAAGGAAGCCCTCAGAGCAGCCTTTAAGGAGCAGTGAAACCACTCACAATGGGCCTTTGGACCAAAAATTGAAATTAAGATAGAAAATGCTGGAATTACTCAACTGGTCAGACAGCATTTGTGGAAAGAGAAACAGAGTTGATATTTTGGGTTGATGACCTTTTACCAGATTTGGTAATATAGTGATAACTAACAGAAACTTACAGGAGAAATTTAAATCTCTTTTCTAGTTCTGGTTAACGGTCTCTGCCCTGAAATATTAATTATGTTTTACACTCTACAGATGCCAAGTGACTCGCTGAGTCAGTCCTCTTTTGGCCAGCTCAAACGTCTCTAACCACTTTCTCTCTGACTTCATACAAACTCCACCATCCCTAGTCTCTATCCCCTGATATCAAATTCTCCCTTGCCTCTCTGTCTCTTTCCCAGGACACTTTATGACCTATCCTCTACTTCCTTCAAACCATTGGTTAATATTGTGCAGAAAGGGGTTGATATTCTGATCTCAGGTAATGTACAACATAGATTTATTCACAACGCAACTCACACGAGGTCTGGATTCCAAGGGTTACATGAATAGATTGCAGAAGCTGAGAATACTTCCCAGGGTTTAGAAGGTTGTGAGGTGAATTAATAAAAAAAAACTTCAGAACATTAGAAGAAGTTGATTTCTGCAATTTGGGAATTATAAGATTAGGAGAAATGGCCTAAAAGTATCAAAGCCACAACTTTTACAACTTAAGGTTGAGATAAATAACATCTTAAATGGGGCAGAAGAATTGGAATGCACTTGCTCAGGTAGTGATTGATCCTTGGTTAACTTTAAATCTATGAATGATCGATTTCTTTCACCTAAATATATAAAGAGCTTCGAGGTGTGGGCAGGCAAATGGATGTGGATCACAATTCACCTTCAGCCTTGCTGAATGGTAAACATGCTTAAGGAGATAAATGATCATCCCTTGTTTCACATATATAATTACTATTGAATTGAAAGCAAAGCCAACATTCGTATTCAATAAGAGTGTTCTCATCTAGTCCTATCAGGCAACCACTGGTTGCAGGTTTTGTATACTTTATTACAGAGTTCATAAAGTATGCTGAACATTTCTCACAACACAATGGAATTGTTTTTTTAAAAGATCACTCAGAAGATACATCTCGTGGAAAAACAACCAACTCAACCTGAGTTCCTTTTTGCACAGAATAGGTATTTTTGGGTTTTCAGCAAAGACTTTTGTTCTGCATACGAATGAGGAACAGGAAGTAGAAAAGTACTGTATTCTAATACCAGGTTGTTTTGCGGTTAGCATGAGACAAAAAGAAATCATGTTTTTTTAAAGTCACTGCGTTGTAAAAATAAATTTAAACATATTAATCGGCTCTGAGAAGAATGAATTGGGTGATGTTCTTCAGATTATCATTGCTAAATTTGGTTATCTGTGAGACATCTAGAGACATTGTGAAATTATAATTTTCATCCTCCTTGTTTTGAAATTTCTCTAATAGGGGCTTTCAGGCTCTTTACCCGTATAGTATATACTCAAAAAGTGGTTAGACAAGAATTACATTCAGGAAATGCTTCAACAATTTCTTTCAGAAGTTTTCAAAAACATTTCTCCTAGCATGTTTAAAACTCAGTAACTTGGCACTAACTGCAAAATTCTGTAACCATCTTAAAATAGATTAGCATTAAATTCTTACTGCATTAAATTTAATTTGAGCAGCTACTGAAAATGGAAGGTACTAATGATATTTCCAAACTTAAGAATAATGGATAACTTTAGCCAGTACAATTCCTATTGATTTCTGAAGCTATTAAAAGGATTTTGGCAGTACATCATGCAAATGTATTACTGAAGTGTTTCTCAAACATAAACAGGTAAGGATGTAAAAGTTAATATCCCCAGCTGAGCACCAACAGTCTTGCTACTAAGTTGGAGGTTATTGGTCTATACCTAATCCCAGAAGAATTTACTCAACTTGGCAGTGTTACTCTGCTCAGATTCTGACAAGATAGATCTACCTGTCTGATGATGTGAACGTTCTCATCCTGTCCTAGTTTAGAACATGCCTTTCACATCACCCCTGGTTTACAGTGCCTTAGGAAGACTGCTAAGAACAGAACCCATACAACAACCACAAATGAACATTCAATATGTTTCTTAAAGAAGTATACTTGATGTTCAAGAAAAGAAAATTAGGACATTTAGGGAGAAAAGAGATATCAGCAAAAGAATATTGCCAGGCTCGCAGTTGGGGTAGGCCACCAGCATTGATCGATTTTCTTTCTACGCTGCTGATATCATGACCCAATGTGTAAACTTACCTCAGATCTCTGTGGCCTTGTAGCCTGTTTATAATTAGCCTCCCCAAGAAGGCCAAGGAGGATGTAGCATTGCAACTCAAGGCCTGCTCAGCAATTATCTCGGCTTCTGGAGGGTAACCACTGATATAAGAGCCTTTTGCCATGAGAAGTTTCATTGTGGGTGGTGTTTGTACTGACTTAAAGCTTGCCATGTTCGCATCATGCTTAGGCTGAGCAGCCAGTATATTCACCCTGATATTTTCTTCATCCAGTCCAAGTTCAGTGGAACCTGCCTGCCCTGATGTCAGGGGAAGTCTCTGCCACCAGTGAGCCAGGTAACACTGACACGTGAAAGGAAGAGCAGGCGGGAAACTGGCTGCACGAGCCGCACAAGGGAGACGTTGTGTTTTGTAGTCTTGTAGGAAACCACACCAATCAACGTGCTGGAAAACGGGTGAAGTCAGAGGGTCTGACTTACTGGCGGAGCTCAGCAGATCAATCAGAATCTGATGAGGCAGGGGGAGAGCTGACATTTCAGCTCGAGACCCTGCCTCAAGGCTGAGGGTGTAAAGGAGAGAGAGCCGATATAAAGAGGTGGGGAGGGGACTCTGAGGGAGGAACTGACCAGTGGAAGAGCCTTCTCCTGACATCACCATCGTCGCTAGCCCAAATCAAAATGGCGATGAATCAGCATGTAGGAGGGAAATTGAAAATCCGGCTGGGTGGAGCCACAACAGCAACCTCTCACTCATTGTCAGCAAGAGCAAGTAGCTGATTATTGACTTCAGGAGGAGGAAACCAGAGGTCGATGAGCCAGTCCTCATCAGAGGATCGGAGTTGGAGAGGGTCAGCAACCTTAAATTCCTTGGTGTGATCATTTCAGAGGACCTGACCTGGGCCCAGCATGTAAGTGCAATTACAAAGAAAGCATGGCGGCATCTCTACATCGTTAGGAGTTTGCGAAGATTTGGCATGACATCTAAAACTCTGACACACTTCTATCAGTGTGTGGTGGAGAGTATACTGATTGGCTGTATCACAGTCTGGAATGGAAACAGCAAAGCCCCTGAAAGGAAACTCCTACAAAAACTAGTGGGTATGGCCCAGTCTACCAAAGGCAAAGCCCACCCCACCACTGAGCACACCAACGCAGAGCGCTGTTGCAGGAAAGCAGCATCCATCATCAGGGACCCCACCACCCAGGATATGCTCTGTCTCACTGCTGCCATCAGCAAGTAAGTACAGGAGCCTCAGGAGTCACACCGGCAGGTTCAGGAACAGTTATTAACCCTGTTATTAACAGCATTTGGCCTAGCCTCTCACAAACCTTACCCCAATGAATCCCGTCCTCATTCTTTCTCAGGTCCCACTCACTCTGAGGCCTCTTGCTACTTGGTAGTTCAGAGTCTGTATTATTGTCAGCAGAAGTTTCTTGCCAGAGCAAGGGTCAAGAGATTTGTCTCTCCCTGACCTGAGAAAGATGTGGGTGAATGGTCATGAAGGAGGCAGCTCAGCAGCTGGTGAGCAGTTGCACTTCAAATCTAAAGTTAATAAAGATGTATTGATGTGATTGAATAAGACCGACGGAAACAATGCCGATTATGGTCATACTTCTTGCTATACTCGTAGGAAGCCAGGCTGCTAGTCCGGGGTACCGGTGCATTTAAGAAAACAGGGTTTTTGACTCCCAGTTCCGACTATCTTGTTGGCAAACGTACTGTCTGTAGTAAATAAAATTGAAGATCTCAGAGCTAGGGTGCTGTATCAGAAGGACATTAGGATCACTTGCGTCCTTTGTTTCACAGAATCCTGGTTAACCCCTCCCATACCGGGTACGCAGATTCAGATTGATGAATACACTGTCAGGATAGGACTGTCAAATCTCAAAAGCAGAGATGGAGGAGTATGCCTCATGATCAATTCCTCTTGGTGCACAAGTATATCAGTGCTGTCCCAATTCTGCTCACCAGACCTGGAATATCTTGCAATTAAGTGCTGTCCATTTTACCTGCTGTGGGAGATTCCGGCGATCATTTTGGTAGCAGTGTACATTCCACCCCAGGCCAATGTCAATCAGACGCTGGATGGTGTGAGCAATAGGACCTACCTGCATGATAGAGCACACCCTGATGCCTTCACCATCACTTGGGGGGATTTTCACCAGGCCAACCTGAAAAAGTGACTAAATAATTAACATCAACAAAACACTTGTAGTACCAGAGGCATCAACACACTGGACTTCTGCTGCACCACCATCAAGAGTGCCTACCATGCTATTCCACACCCAAACTTCGGGAATTCTGATCACCTGGCTGAACTCTACTCCCTGAGTATAGGCAGAGACTGAAGACTGCAGTACCAGTAGTGAGGACCAAGAAGGTATGGACAAGGGAAGCACAGGAGCGTCTAAAGGACTGCTTTGAATCGGTGGACTGGATTGTATTCAGGGATTCATCTTCCAATCTGGATGAGTATGTTGCAGTTGTTAACAACTTCATTAAAAGCTGTGTGGATGAGTGTGTGCCGATGAAAACTTGATGTGCATGCCCAAATCAAAAGCCGTGGATGAACCAGGAGGTACGTCGTCTGCTGAGGACTAGATCTGTGGCATTCAAGTCTGGTGACCCAGGTCTGTACAAGAAAACCAGGTATGATTTGCGGAGGGCTATTTCAAGAGTGAAGAGACAACTCCAGGCGACGTTGGAAGTAACATCAGATGCACACCAACTCTACCAGGGTTTGCAGGCCATTACTTCCTACAAAGTGAAACCCAACATCATGAATGGCAGCAATGCTTCACTACCAGAGGAGCTGAACACCTTTTATGCATGCTTTGAAAGGGAAAGTGTAACTACAGCTGTGAAGATTTCTGCTGCACCCAGTGACCCTGTGATCTCTGTCTCAGAGGCCGATGTCAGTCTGTCTTTAAGGAGGATGAACCCTTGCAAGGTGCCAGGCCTCGATGGAGTACCTGGGAAGGCTCTGAAAACTTGTACCAACCAACTAGCAGGAGTATTCCTGAACATTTTCAAACTCTCACTGCTATGTTTGGAAGTTTCCACCTGCTTCAAAAAGGGAACAATCATACCAGTGACTTAGTCTGAGCTGCCTTAATGACTATCGCCCGGTAGCACTCACATCTACAGTGATGAAATGCTTTGAGAGGTTGGTCATGACTAGACTGATTTCCTGCCTCAGCGAGGATCTGGACTCACTGCAATTTGCCTATCGCCACAATAGGTCAACGGCAGATGCAATCTCAATGGCTCTTCACACGACTTTAGACCACCTGAACAATACAAACATCCATGTCAGGATGTTGTTCTTTGACTCTGCATTTAACACTAACACTAACATTCCCACAGTCCTGATCAATAAGCCACAGAACCTGGGCCTCTGTGCCTCCCTCTGCAATTGGATCCTTGATTTTCTAATTGGAAGACCACGATCTGTGCAGATTGGTAATAATATCTCCTCCTCACTGACAATTAACACTGGTGTTCCAGGGTGCTTAGCCCTTTGCTCTACATTCTGTATGCCAATCAGCTAATTGAGTGCTGTTGCAGCAACAACCTGGCACTC
>NC_092371.1:137489920-137592420 GCF_030028105.1 Mobula birostris
ATATCCCGACTCCCCTGACGACACACGGGTCTCTAGCGGTGACACTGGCCCCTGATCCACCCGTCTCCAGAGCCCCGAGATCCTAGGCTTCCGAATCCAAGCTGGACCCTTCGTCCAAGCCTTTGGCGTGCCAAACAGTGGCCAGTTCTGAAACCCTGAGAGCGAGTCCCGTTCCCGCAAAGAACCAAAGTCAGCGTGTAACTCCAGGTCAGGGTCTTCAAAAGAAACCTGAAAGGGAAAAATAAAGATATCAAAGATGGAAATAGAGCTGTTTCCGAAGATGCAATCAAAAGAGTTGCTGTTTAGCACCATCATTACTCCGCTCAGCCGCTCCTGGATCATGAACTTTATGTCAAGCTGGAGAAATCCTAATTTCATATAACCAGCGTTTCATTTTTGAGTTTAATCATCTCTAATGCTAACCTCAAGATGCACCCTACTAAGACACAGGCAGTCAGACATTGGCCAAGACCATCCAGTGTGAAACAAGTCCAATGATTCCTGGAATTTGCCAACTTTTACTGAAAGTGTATCAGGAACTTCAGCTGAGTGGCAGCTCTGCTGACAGTACTAACTAAGAGATCTACAGGCCCTTTTGTTTGGACTACCAAAATGGATGCTGCTTTCACAGAACTCAGACAGCAGTTCACAACAGTTCCCAATTTGCTTTCACCTCACCCGGGCCATCTTTTCATCGTGGAGGTGGACACCTTGGATGTCAGAGTGGTTGCAGTGTTGTCTCAATGGACACCTTTGGACAATGAACTGCACCTGTGTGCATTCTTCTCCAGGTGGCTATCCCCAGTAGAGGTGAATTATGACACCAGAACTAGAGAGCTGCTCGTGGTCAAGTTGGCATTGGAGGAATGGTGTCACTGGCTTGAGGGGGCCAAGAACCCTTTTATTGTATGGACACACCACAAGAACAAGGCTATGTTGAGGAGGCCAAAAGCCTGAATTCCAGGCAGGCTAGGTGGTCTCTTTTCCTTAACTGTTCAGTTTTGTTCTGACCTATTGACTGGGGTCAAAGAACCAACAACCGGATGCTTTGTCTCACCAGTTTGACGAACTCGAAAGAGAGAAATGGCCTACCAACATTTTGTCCCAGGTTAAGATGCTAACGGCCGTTCACTGGGAAATCAACGCACTTGTTCCCAAGGCCCATCTGTTCACTTCAAGTTCTATCAGGTGTAAGCTACTTCAAAGGGGACACGCATCGAGGATGACCACTCACCCTGGGGTTGCCAGAACCCTTGAGTTCATTAAGAGAAGGTCCTGGTGGCCTGGAATGGCTAATGAGGCCTAACAGTAAGTGCAGGCATGCGAGGCGTGCACCTGGAACAAGGAGCCCCGCACCCAACCCCGAGCACTCCTTTACCTTCTCCCTGTTCTGGACAGACTATGGCCACACATCTCCACCAACTTTGTCTCAAGTCTTCCACCTTCCAAATGGAAGACCATCATCATAGTAATTGTAAACCTTTTTTCAAAAGCCTGCAAGTTCATTGCATTGGACAAATTACTGTCAGTGGCAGAGACGGCTCAGATTGTCCTGCATCAAGCCTTCAGGATCCATGGATATCCGTGGACATTATGTCAGATTGAGGTCCACAATTGACATCACATTTTTGGAAGGCATTCTGTTTTGTGATTGGGGCTACAGTGAGTCTTTCCTCTGGGTTTCACCCACAGTCCACTGGCCAGACGGAGCGGGTGAACCAGGATATAGAATGGACCCTGGGGTGCCTGGCCTCAGAAAAACCAGACCAGTGGTGTGACCATTTGATGTGGGCAGAGATTGCTCACAACACTTTACAGCTTTTGACACATGGGACGACCCTGTTTGAATGCCAGGTTGGGTATGCTCCACCACTCTTCCCTGAGCAGGAGGCTGAGGTTGGGGTTCCCGTGGCTGAGGACCTCCTCTGATATTGCAGAGAGAAAGGGACTAGGGCGAGGGAGATTTTGTTGGCCTCTACGGAAGACTGAAATGAAGGTTAACCACAAGAGAAGACAGGGACCAGCTTTGCAGCCTGGGCAACTGGTCTGGCTGTTTACTCAGGATTTACTTCTCCAGGTGGACTCTAGGAAATTGGTGCCCCAGTTTATTGGACCCTTCAAGGTTCTCAAGAAAGTAAACCCGGTGGCTTACACCTTGTAGCTCCCCGAGACCCTCAAGATCAATCCCACTTTCCACATTTCCAAATTAAAACCTATGAACACCAGCCCATTGGCCCCACCACCATCAGCCCATTGACCCCACCACCATCAGCCCATTGGCCCCACCACCATCAGCCCATTGGCCCCACCACCATCAGCCCATTGACCCCACCACCAGCAGCCCTGCAGCCACCCAGGTTTGTCGATGGGGAACAGGTCTTCACCATAAGAAGAATTTTGGATTCACCAGCTGTTCCGGGTGTTCATGGACTGGGAAGGATTTGGACCCGAGGAACAGTGCTGGGTTCCTGAAAGGGAAATCTTGGATCCAGCTCTCATCCATGCCTACCGTCATCCTCACGCCAAGCGTCCAGAGCCGCCAGGAATCACCCGTAGGGGAGGAAGTCCTGTTACAATACGCAGCTTCCGGGGTTTAGACGCCCTGACTCCCAAAAATATGGATAGCTGGTGCAACCCCTTTAAAGATTTAGGCCTGCACTGCTAATTGGCGGCCATGCTTTGGCACCAGGACTTTAGTATTTACAGAGCAGTTCGGTGCTCAGTCCTCAGCTCTACTTCGGGTTCTCATTCAGCAGCTAGTTTAGAACCTGTCCTCGTTTCAGTCTCATATCATGTCCCGCTCCTAGTCTTGGATACTCCAACACTTGAGTCCTAACCATCCTTGTCTAGGTCTCTTGTCACTATATTAACCCCATTTACCAGCGCTTGGTTTGTAGCCTTGTACGGCTTGGCAGTTTAAATGTTCTACATTCTTCTTAAATCTTGTGTTATTGGTATTGGTTTTTTATTGTCACCTGTACCCAGGTACAGTGAAAAGCTTGTCTTGCAAAGTGTTTATGCAGAGCATATCTTTACCCTAAAATAAACTAAAACGACAACAGTGCAGAATAAATTGTAAAATATTCCAAAAAAAAGTGCAATGCAAGTAAACAATAAAGTGCGAGATCACAATGAGGACCGTGCGAATGTTTCTCCATCATGCCCACAGGCAAGTTACACAATGGTAGAATGTCTAGGCTGGTGTACGTTGGAAGCAAACTAAAATCAAAGAAGAATGCAGAAAATGCAATTCCTTAATGTTGTGATTAGCTGATCATGCTTCTGGGCGTTGATATCATCTGAGCAAGAATTACAGGCACACTTTTCTGCTTATTGTTCAATGCTGTTGCCACTGCTGTTCGCAGAATTGCTGATCGTGACTCAACTCTTCTCAACAGAATCATTTATACCCTGTTATACAATTTACCTCTCAGATCTCCTTTAAGTGCCACCCTTCTCACCTTAATCACATTCCCTCTAGTTTACACTGGAACCCTGCCTAGGAAAAAAGACTTATCTAGCCAGTATGTGTCCATCATAATTTTATAAATGTCCATAAAGCCCTCAGCCTCCTGCAATTCCATGAGAATAAACCCACACTATCCCATCTCTCCTTATATCTGCAACCCTCAATTCCTGGTCAGGTGTCAAATCTCTTGTTGGGAGAGCATTTCGGAGGTAGCGATCGCAGCTCTATCTCCTTCACCATAGAGCTGGAGAGGGATAGGAGCGGACAATTTGCAAAAGCATTTAATTGGGTAGGTGGAATTATGATGCTACCAGGCAGGAACTTGGGAACATAAGCTGGGAGCAGATGTTCTCAGGGAAACGTGACAAATATTCAGGGAACATTTGCATGGTATTCTGCATGGGTGTGTTCCACTGAGGCAGGGAAAGGATGGTAGGGTAAAAGAACCATGGTGTACAAAGGATGTAGAAAATCTAATTAAAAGAAAAACTTATGAAAGGTTCAAGAAACTAGGTACTATTTGAGCTCTAGAAAACTACAAGGGTGCCAGGGAGGAGCTCAGGGATGAAATTAGGAGAGATCGAAGGGACCATGAGAAGGCCTTGGTGAGCAGGATTAAAGAAAACCCCAAGGCATTCTACAAGTACGTGAAGAGCAAGAGGATGAGCCATGTGAGAATAGGACCAATCAGGAGCGATAGTGGAAACGTGTGCATGGAGTTGGAGGAGGTAGCGGAGGTACTTAATGAATACTTTGCTACAGTATTCACCAGGGAAAAAGACCTTGGCATTTGTGGGGATGACTTACAGTGGATTGAAACGCTTGAGCATATAGACATCAAGAAAGAGGATGTGCTGGAGCTTTTGAAAAGCATTAAGTTGGATAAGTCACTGGGACCAGATAAGATATATCCCAGGCTACTGTGGGAAGCAGGGGAGGAGATTGCTGAGCCTTGGGCAATGACCTTTGCATCATCAATAGGGACGGGAGAAGTACCAAAGGATTGGAGGGTTGCAAACGTTGTTCCCTTGTTCAAGAAAGGGAAGTAGAGATAACCCAGGAAATTATAGAGCAATGAGTCTTACTTCAATGGTGGGCAAGTTGTTGGAGAAGATCCTGAGAGGCAAGATTTATGAGCATTTGAAGAAACATAATCTGATTAGAAATAGTCAGCATGGCTTTGTCAAAGGCAGATTGTGCCTTATGAGACTGATCGAATTCTTTGACGATGTAACAAAATGCATGAATGAAGGCAGAGCAGTGGATGTAGTGTATATAGATTTCAGTAAGGCATTTGATAAGGTTCCCCATGCAAGGTGCATTCTGAAAGTAATGAGGCATGGGATCCAAAGAGACCTTGCTTTGTGGATCAAGAATTGACTTGTCCACAGAAGGCAAAAGGTGGTTGCAGATGGTTTGTATTCTGCATGGAGGACGGTGACCAGTGGTGTTCCGCAGGGATCTGTTCTGGGTCCCCTTCTGTTTGTGATTTTTATAAATGACATGGATAAGGAAGTAGAAGGATGGGTTAGTAAGTTTGCCGATGACACAAAGCTTGGGGGTGGTGTGGATGGTCTGGAAGGTTGTCAGAGGTTACACTGGGACATCAATAGGATGCGGAACTGGGCTGAGAAGTGGCAGATAAGTGTGAAGTGGTTCATTTTGGTAGGTCAACTTTGAAGACAGAATATAATATTAATGGTAAGACTCTTGGCAGTGTGGCGGATTGATGAGATTTTGGGGTTCGTGTCCACAGGACATTGAAAGCTGCTGTGCAGGTCGACAATGTTGTCAAGAAGGCGTATGGTGTGATGGCCTTCATCAACCACAGGATTGAGTTCGAGAACCCTGAGGTAATGTTACAGCTATATAAGACCTTAGATAGACCCCATTTGGAGTACTGTGTTCCGTTCTGGTCACCTCACTACGGGAAGGATGTGGATACTATAGAGAGGGTGCAGAGGAGGTTTACAAGGATGTTGCCTGGATTGGGGAGCATGCCTTATGAGAATAGGTTGAGTGAACTTGGCCTTTTCTCTTTGGAGCGATGGAAGATGAGAGGTGACCTGATAGAGGTGTATAAGATGATGAGAGGCATTGATCATGTGGATAGCCGGAGGCTTTTTCCCAGGGCTGAAATGGCTAGCACGAGGGGGCATAGTTTTAAGGTGCTTCGAAGTAGGTTCAAGGGGGATGTCAGAGGTAAGTTTTTCACACAGAGTGTGGTGGGTGTGTGGAATGCACTGCCAGCGACAGTGGTGGAGGCAGATACATAGAGTCTTTTAAAAGTCTCTTTGATAGGTACATGGAGCTTAGAACAATAGAGGGCTACGCGGTAGGGAGATTCTAGGCAGTTTCCAGAGTTGGTTACATGGTCGGTACAACATTGTGGGCCGAGGGGCCTGTAGTGTGCTGTAGATTTCTATGTTTTAAGTTCAGGCAGAATCCTTTTGAAACTTTTCTCCACTTTTATGCTGTACATAATACTTTTAAGTGTGATGTAACTAATGCTTTGTACAACTGCAATGTGATAACTTTTATATGTATTGCTTTGGCCTATGAAGACAGGCATACACACAGTACTAAATCTGGTTTCATTATCCTCTCCAACTACATCCACACTTTCAGCGAGCTATGGACTTGTACCCCAGGTCTCTGAATATCAATTCTCCTGATGTCTCCCTGCCATTTACACTTCCCTAGATTAAACTCTATCTGCCACTACACCATCTAACTTTGCAGCTGTATACTGAGACAATGTTCTTTGCTATCTATGATTGAACAAATTTTTGTGCTGTCTGCAAACTCACCACACCACCTATATTGTCATTCTAGTGGTTTATAGGTATGTATACGTTACCAGCAGTAAAGTCCCCAGCACTGATCCCTATGGTACACAAACAAGAGAGAATCTGCTGATGCTGGAAATCCAAGTAAAACACACAAAATGCTGGAAGAACTTAGCAGCCTGGGCAGCATCTATAGAAAAGAGTATAGTCGACGTTTCTGACCGAGACCCTCCAGCAGGACTGGAGAAAAAGAGACGAGGATTCAGAGTTAGAAAGTACACTATATTTTACAAAGTTTCTGTTAGTAAAGCTGTCATGGTCCAGTCCGTAAAGTCTGCATTCCGGTTCACATTCCGGTTCACAGTCTGGTCCGTGGACTCAGGACTCCGGTTCTTCCAGCTGTCCCTTGTTTTGTTTGAGTTAAGCATAGGCACCTGATTCCCATCGTGGGGCTTGGAATATAAGTAGCCTTGGGGTTGAGTGTGAGCTGCTGGGTTGTCTTGTTAGTCCTCCTTGGAGCAACCTGCTGATGGAAGGCTAGGGAAACCATTTGTGATCTCTAGGCCTGGTTGGAGGACCAGTGCTTCATGGAGCCTTGTTGGCACTTGTTGGAGCAGTCATTGTGGTTTGGATTCAGCTGTTTCTGTAGCTAGCCAAGGTTGCTGGCTGCCCTGAGACAGAGCCAGCCTGGATTGAGCTCCTTTCCTGTCCTTGCCTCTGTTGGGTAAGCCAGGTTGTGATTACCATTACCCTGAGGTTTGTTCTGTCTCTTGCCTCTGTCGGGTAAGCAGGCTATTTGCTGTTACCCTGTAGTTGGGTCTGTCCCGCCCTGCCCCAGGAGATCTGTGCCCTGCTCCAGGAGATCCTTCAAGAACACAAGCCTTGAAGATCACAAGCCAAGCTCAAGAACCCAAGGCCCCAGGCCCCAGACCCCAGCCTGCAGCCAAGCTCAAGACCCTGGCCTGTCTCCAAGCTCAGGCCTCTAGACCCCAGCCATGTCCTGTCCTGAAGCCATGTCATGTCCTTGCCTGGTTCTGGGGTCTGAGCTTGAGGCAAGACCCAAGTTCTGGGTCCTTGTCCAGTCTTGGGTTCAGAGTCCAAGCCTTGTCTCCTAGTCCATGGTTCCTAGTCCTGGTCCTGCTTTCCCCAGCCCTACTCTGTGTTCTTGTCCCTGCTCCTGGTCTGAATCCTGTCATGTCCTGACTCTAGTCAAGTCCTGTTCCTTGTACTTCACTGTCTGTGTCTTGCATTTGGGTCTGTTCCCAGCACCCCACTGTGACAAAAACATCCATCCATCACTACCCTTTCATTCTTATCACCAGGTCAATTTTAAATTCAGTTTGTCGGCAAATCTCAGATTCCTTGAGCTTCATCTACTCACATTTTTGGCTTCTTGCTGACTCTCTTACAATAGAGTGAAGTGGTTAGACATAGAAGTTATTGAAATAACCTGGCAGGAAAATGCAATCAGAGTTTAATGCCTGTCATATTCCTCACTCCATCATGAATTGAATTAAATTGACTCATCCTTCAAATACATGACAAGTAAAAATCTCTATGTTACATCTCTGTTCAAATGTGCAATTATAGTAATTTATAATAAATATTATGTACAACAGGATAGTCAATATAACATAGAAATACAGTTGTGTCAGCATGAATTAATCAGTCTGATGGCCTTTTGGAAGAAGCTGTCCCAGAGCCTGTTGGTCCTGGCTTTTATGCTGTGGTACCATTTCCCGGATGGTAGCAGCTGAAACAGATTGTGGTTGGGGTGATTCAGGTCCCCAAGGATCCTTGGCATGAAACTACTAGTATTGACACTGCATAAGATATGATCCAACTACTCTTTTGCCTATGTGCATACTCCCAGTAATAGTTTGTTTCGGGATTGCTGTTCTTTTTGTCAAGTGATGAAGTGCAGAGTGCCAAGGTGATCTTTTTAGGAAGAGAAATCCCACAATAAAGAAACCACCCTTAGAGTTTCCGAAAGCTGCCCATGTCTTGTGTAACCAGCTAGGAGCACTGTCCATGTAGATGATGATACAGCCAATAAAAGAAAGAAATAGAAGCAGTATAGAAATATTTATCTTTTCACTTTCCATCAATGCCGCCTGAAGTTTTTCCAACATGTTCTATTTTCGTTTCAGATTTGTAGCGTCAAGTGTTTAGTTGCCAGTACTCGAGAACTTGTCATTCCACAAGGGTAGGAGCATAGACTTTCACTGTACTGGGTTTGGGTATATCGAAATTAGCTGCAAAACATCACCTGCCCTGTGGTATCCTCGTTAATTTTATTTGTATTTACTAATTGTACCTTTAAATGTAAAGCCACAAATGGCTAATTTACCCTTGTGCGCGCTCCCTGTTCCCAGATCAGGAAGGCACGTTGTTTCTGTGCCCTGAGGTGCAAGCCTTGTGAGTGTACGTGGATGTACCGCGGTTACACCTCACCCCCGCGAGCAGAGCAAAGGGCTCTAAGTTTCATTTTCTTCATCTGCTGAGACAACCACGAGTGCGTTCTCTCACTCTGTCGCTGTTTGTTTGTCTGTCTCTCTGTCTGGCTGGGTGCGTGGCGGTAGCAGCCACCGCCGCGGATTATTGTAACATTCATCGGATGCCCGGTGTAGCTGCGGACACATATAAATAATGTTCCTCACGGGGCTTTTCCTCGTGGCCTTACTCATTCTTCAGGCTGAAGCAGGTAAGACTGACATGTCACTCCCCCTACTCTTTAATTTTACCCATGTTTGTTCTAGAACTCACTCGGGGAATAATTCAGATCCGCCGTTCGTTAAACCCCGTTTGGTTGTAAAAGCATATTTCTGTTGTCATGTTGTTCTGTCGTGGCTGCCTACAGCGACTATAATAGAATAATGCCACTTGTTCTGTATTATTACTGGTGTTTGGACACAATAATCGCAGGGAGAGGGTAGACCGGTTTGCTCAATAGGATGAAAATGGACAAACTACAGAAACTGGAAAAGGGAAGACACTATCTGTGGAAGAGAAACCGGGTTAATGTTTGAAATCAGAGAACTGGATTAGGTTTTTTCTTTTGCATTGATAATAACACATGAATTAGGAAATTTAAATTCAGTGTTAAATAAATCTGGGTTTAAATCGGTAATGATAATTACAAAACCATTAGACGGTCGTAAAGCTTCATCTGGATTCAGTAATGGTCTCAAGGAAGGACGTCGCCGTCCCTTCTTGTGTCGCTTATCGCTGATTGCAGAGGCAGCATCTTGATCGACTCGCTTGCTGCTGACACCTCCATTCAGGACAGTGGCAGCAACGCCACACACTTGCACTGTGTCTGAAACTATGCCTCCTTCATCATCAGCTCAGAAATCATGTTTTCGATTGTATTCCCTTATGCTGTGGGCAGAAACACTGTGTAATGTAAAAGAATTTCAAACTATTTTTATGTTTTCTTAATCCATTTGAACATTAAAATCTCCAGTTTTAACCACTGTTTTCTGCAGTTACTTATTCTATCACTGCAGCATTACCAAAAGAAGTTCAGATCATGACTCTTGCCAGAAGTTTGGCTCCTCTAATACTTCTGCTGCACAGTTTCCCTGGAATTGCTTTTCCCCTGATTTCTGTGCTTCCTTTATCAATGTTGTGGTTACTCCTGTATTCCCACTTCTTTTGCCTTTAGAAAACCTTATACAGGTGCACAGAAATATTTATTTCCTAATCATGTTTACTGTGCAATACTTACCACTTCACTGCCCTTATTTGCCTGTAATTGCATTTTTCGACCTTTTATTACTTAGACTATCAGCATTCTACTCTGAGTTCCCTCACTGATAAACTTTTATAAGTTTTTCTCACCCCTTTTGTTGCTGATCATCAGTGCATTATGCTCATAAGACCATACGATATAGGAGCAGTATTAGGCTATTTGCCCATCGAGTCTGCTTCACATTTACTTTCAATCTACTATTACTTTTTCACTTTTGTGTTCTTATTGCTACTGTTTTTGTATGAAGTACTGTATATCAGTTTTTTTTTGTTCTGTAACATTTGCTCTCATTTCTTATGAATATTCCTCTTTTCTACTTTGGGAGACTCACAAGCTGGAGTTGCTTCCTCTCTGCCTTTGGCAGAATCTTTGGCTAGCAAGGCCATTGTGGCAGATGGGTAGTTTGCAAGACGGTTTGTTACTATGTTATTTTACGCTGCAAGTTTACATACTTCTAACAGATGGATTTTCAGTGCTGTCTTTGAGTGCTCTTTCTCCACTTAGAGTGATAATGGATCAGGGATTTTCAGGAGTTGGTGAGAATATCATACTTTTCAGGGAGGCTTTGGATTGTCACCTCTCTCTACCTGATGAACTATTGCAATGGCAGACCATGGACTAAAGTGTCTGCCTTGCAGCCCGACAAAGAATGAGGACTGCTGATTGGAGTTAACAAAGTGTCATTAGGGCCCAGGTGCTGGGAATTCTGTCCTTGCATTCACAACATAAAGGCATGCAGGAAAACAGTGATCGTTATTGCCTGCTGGACTGTTAGCTTTGTACAGATTCTGAGCTCTTAACTTTCTATCGTAGACAGCCAGTGTTGACCATGGTGTAATGAAGGTCATCATCAGTGAGATCTAAGCTACTATTTTGTATTAAAACACTCCCCAAGGCACAAGCCGAAGGTTAGTGCGATTGAGAAATCTCTTCTCCCAGGGTTGTGAATCTCGATTTCTTCACTCAAGTAATCTGTGAAGCCTGAGCCATTCTGTCTATCCTCATTGATCAGGCCTGATGCCTCTTTTACATCAATGGAAGGGAAAGGAATAGATGGAGGGCCAGTGTGTAATATATCCAAGTTTATAAATAAAGGAGGCAAAATTAATTCTAAGGATGACAAGGTTTTTGCAAAAGAATGCTGACATGTTAAATAACCGGGCAAAAAGCCAAAGAAGTTTAATGAAGCAGATCCTTAATTGTTGGTGTTCAATCAGAGTTGGCTTCCTAACCCAGCAAATAGTTAAAGAGGCAAGTGGAATATAATAGAGAGAGAGAGAGGAATACAAAAATGTGACGTCTTTGTGGGCCCAAGCCTGGGATACTGTGAGGAAAGTCACTGTATATTTGGGGATGGGTACACTTGTTTTGGATGTGATACAGCAAAGGTTTCACTATACTAATTCCTGGGTGCCATTTTAGGAAAGGTTCAGTGGAGTGAGCTTCTACGGTCTGGAGTTCAGATAAAGAGGAACATTCAGAGGGAATGATAGGCAGAGACGGTGAGGATGCTCCTCCTGCTGAAAGGTTAAAGGTCACAAGCTTAAGACCTTTGAGCAACTTCTTTTCTCAGTTTCCTAAATCTCTGGAATTCACTGCCCAAAAAAATCTGTAGGTCATGGGTATGTACAGTAAGTATAATTGAGACAGATGATTTTTGGAATTAAAGGTGAAGAAACCAGACAGGGAAGTTGGGCTGGCTGTCAGGAATGGATCATCCATGGCCTCATTAACTGATGTGGAAGGTTCACTGCACGGTGTGGCTCACCTCTGCTCCAGACCATTTGTTTTGTGAACAGTGGGTGAACTGTTGTGAACTGGATATCTGGGGTAAGGCATGGGCAGTAGAGATTCAGAAGGGTTAAATTTTATCAAGGTTGTAAAATAAATAATGCCATTGGAAGAGACAAATCACATTAAAATAATGCTTGTTTGCATGTGATATTATGCACCCATGTTTTGAGCTCGTGAAAGATGTCCTGTTTTATATCGCACTTATAGAAAGTAATTCTTTCTCAGCAAGTCCAGATAACATTTGTGAAGGAATAAGTGGATAGCATTTAAGGTTGATAATTTTTCAGAACCAGCTCTGAATGGCTGGCTGAATATTTGTAGTATTTTTCTGCTTTTAGATTGTAGACTTTCAGTATTGTTGATATTTTGCATTCTAAACGTAAGGATCCTGTTTAGCTTAATTGACATTTCATGCTTAACACTTGATCAATAAGCTGTTTAGTTTTTGTACTCATAAAGCAAAAGCTAAACCAAGCCCTGATTGATGATGCACCTTTAAAGAATGGAGATGAACTAGTTTACTAAAGTCAATGCAGTCGTGGTGGAGCAATGAATGGAATTCAAATTGAGCCTTTAACTGAAAGGTGAATATTATAAAAATGTGGAATAACAAGGTAAAGAATTTCTAGACATCAGCAGGTATCACACCTCTGCAACAGGTTCCCACTCTTCTGTTTCACCCCTGGCCTGTAGATAGTTTATATTGTCCTGAGGAAGCAAGCACTCATCCCAGATGTGAAGAGAGACCACATGACATTCTGTTGTCCCTACGCAGGTTTTGTAGCCTTTGCTATGTCCAGTGCTCTGGAGTGAATCTAATTGGCTGACAACTGACACCTGTGTTGATGAGAACTTTGAGAGGATTATCCACCTAGCACTCCTGCTGAGGATGGTTGCAAATTCAGCCTCATCCTTGGGGTTGGTGTGTTCACTCAGGTTATGAATGCACTTGAAGCCTGTTATCTTTCGTTTACTCACAGATAGATGCAGGAATACAGAGCTCTGATCTGATCCATTGCTTAGCTACACCTGCTGTTCATTTGCAGTTTTACCCAATCATCACCTGTTTATAGGTACACCTGGTATTGCTCCAGCCATATCCTCCTCCACTCATCACTGCACTGCGATTGCTCCCCTTACTTCCTTACTTGGGTGGTGGGGTGGAGATATGTCTCTACCAAAGGAGGTGTGAGGTGCTGCGTCCCTCTGCTGGCTTGCAGGTCACCATTGGGCAAGATTTAGCACCTACTTAGTCCCCCCACCCCAGATCAGGGTCACTTGAAGCGATGAGAGCAGGTCGTATAAACAGCTAGTGCATATCACAAATTCTGTTTATGTGACGACTGACAATCTCTGAAGAGTATTGATAATGGCTGGGGTGACCTGTCTTGTAAAGACACTGTCCAGGTGAGGGTAATAGCAAACCACTTCTGTAAAAAAATCTGCCAAGGACAGTCACGGTCATGGAAAGACCATGATCACCTTCGTCATATGGTATAGCACATCATGAATCAACAAATCTCCTTATTGGCAGTTGGAACAATCTGTCAGGCGCTAACTTTACAGATTGCTGTGAAATATAACTTCATTGCAATTTAAATAACAATCCCTGGGTGTTTATGAGGAGGACTTTGGAATATTGGTTGGGTTACAGGTGAAGTGTGATCCAACAGTTTTATTTATCTTTGTCTTTGGCTTGCTGTTACTTTGGTTCATATTTAACAGCCAACAACATTGCTGCAGTCCAATTTCAACCTGAAAAGCTCATCCATGCAACTAGGGTGCCTATCTGTGTTATTCCAATTTGCCTGTATTATGCCCATTTCCCTTTGTGTTCCAATGTGCTATTGAATTCGGAAGCTGATGGAATGGTGAAAGGAACCCTGAAACGATGACTGTATACTCCCCTCCATAGAGGCTGCCTCGCCTGCTGAGTTCCTCCAGCATTTTGTATGTGCTGCCCTGTCTTAGGTTTGGCTGGAGAAGAGTGGTGACAGCTGAAACACAGGAAAGAGAGCAGGTGCATTTGATAGTCCTGTCAACTATTGTAGAGGGGATGCCATTGTTAAGGAGAAAAGAAAGACATAAGAAAAACAAAAATCGTAAGAACATAATAAATAAGAGCAGCAGTCGGTCATTCAATAAACTCCTGGTTGATTTGGCCATGGACTCAGCTCCTCCTACCTGTCTTTTCCCTATACCCCTTAATTCCCCTGCTATGCAAATGTATATCTAATTCTATCTTAAATATTGTATATTTAATGCTTTCCTAAGCAAAGAATTCCACAGATCACTACCCTCTTGAAAAGCAGCTTTTCCTAATTTCCAATCTAAATCTACTCACCAGAGTTTTGAGGTAATGTCCCCTAGTTCTATTTCCAAAACATTTTGGAAGCACTGCTGAGGAAAGTCATATGGTCAACTATTATGGAGCCTGAGAAACTAGAGTAATAGTAGGGCATCTGTGAGTTGGAAGAGATGTGGACAAGGTGTTGTTGGAGTCTGTGAGCTTGGAATGGATATTGGATATTGGCTGCTCTCTGGTTCTGAAGTAAAGTCACCTATCAATGGAATTAACTCCATTTTTAATGTTGCCACAGATGTGGCCTGATCTGCTGGGTATTCTCGGTATTCTCTTTTGTCCAGCATCTATAGTGTTCTATTTCTCTCATTTCCAGCTTTGTTTTCCCTCTCTGTTGCGCTCATTCATCTTCTCCCAGTTAGTCTTCCCTCTGGCAGATCATCTGTCAGTCACAAACATTCATCAGATGGCACCAATAGCACATCTATCACCTGGACAACCTCCGACTCCACCTTGTCACGAATATCCTCTCTGACCTTTCCAACCTGCTTCCCCCACCCTACCACCACAATTAGAGCTTGCAGTTCCAAAGAAAGGTCAGCCAGAAAAGCTAACCCAGTCCCTCATTCTGCAGATGCTGCAGGGACCTCTGAGGATTACCACCAGTTTCAGTTCTGTCATCAGTAAAACCTATCACAAACTTTCTGATTCATCCAGCACAAATTTAAATCTTTGTGCTGAGCAGGGAATGTCTGAACATAGAAAAATAGTCAGATAGTTACAGGAGTCAAGGTATTTCAAACAAAGCAGAAACCATTGGATTTCCCAGATATTACATGTTAATGTACTTGTTTCTCTAAGTGCCTCAGTGATAGATGCTACTCCTTACTGAAGATCTGATGTATTTTTCTGATATCAGGATTAACAGTTATCTCACGATTTAATAAAAAACAGATCACAGCGTAATACCACATGATTGATTGCATTATGACACCCCGGATGAACACTTTTTCTGCAATGTTTCCCTTTTGACAACACTTTAAATGGCTGAGAAAAAGCCATTGAAGTGTTGTGAAAGAGTGTTGTAAAGTTATGTTTGTTTGTTAGCTTTGAAGTACCTGGGGGGCACTAAAGGCATTGTATTATGCATTTTAAAAACATGTCATTGCTAGCTAAGGACCTCTTCTTTCAACGCTGCTTATCCTTCTGGAAATCACCAAGTTTTAAATTAAATGCTTTTGACTTGATGTAAAATGTCATTGCATTGAAGCAGGTATTCTCCTTGTTATGCTTGAGTGTGATCACTTTAGAAAATCGGATGAATCTCATACACTGTTACATAGACGGCCCCTAAATTTTAGTCTATTTGTCCAATTCAGACTGGCCCCATTATTTCTGCACAGTTCTTCATCCCGCCCCCCCACACACAACGACTACTATTCACAACTAGCAACCCCCACCCCCCAATAGCTCCACTGACAGGCACGTACTGTACGTATGTAGTTAATCCTATACACCCAGAGCCAGTAATTCAAAGCACTGTCACAGAAACTTCCCCACGTTTAATTTTCAAAGTACACCATTGTCTGAAATTCCAGATCAAGTTCACTCTAATGCTGAGTACCATGCTGGCTATTCTGTAAAGATTTAATCTCCAGTCATCGGGAGAATGGTTGGCTCCTGGAACACATCACCTGAGTGGGTGCTGCAGGCAGAGATTCTCACAGCAGTAAAGGAATGTCTAGACAAGCTCCTGAAACAGCGGGGCACAGAAGGCTATGATCCAGAAACTGAAATATGGGATTAGAACAGCCGGTACTCCATAGTCACCATGGACATGGTGGTCAGAGAACCTGCTTCTCTGCTGTTTCACTCTCTGACTCCACAATGGGTCTATAAATCATCTTGGAGTAATCATTAGCTATCACTTTGAAGTTTAAGGTTTGACATGAAGCCCCAGGAGGTGCAGGAGGAATGCAGATGAACTTGTATCCATTTATTAACATATTTCAAAGGATAGTCAGTAATATGTTCGGAGATATATTCGTGAGGATGTGAGCATCGACATGCTTTTACTGAGCAACATACATACAACGTAGGGGGAAGGAACTTCAAGTCCAGTCTTTTGTGGATAGATTTTCATCACTCTTAATTTTATTCCTCTTTACAATACTATCCATAGCTGAGGAAGTACTTATGTTGCCTAATTCTAAGTCACTATCAATCGCCATTCTATCCTGCAACCTACCTAACAATTCAAAACATATTGGAGTTCAATTTTAATTTACAGTTTGCACCTGAAACTGGTATTATGGACAAGACAATATGGGTTGATGCTTTCCATATTTCCTGTTTGTAAAGGAAATCTCATGTTTTATTCATTAGCAGGATGGTGAAAGTGACCCTGACTGTACTCCTTGCATTGCCTGCTGCAGCAGATGCCGTTATTCACTCCACAGCAGAGCTCTTTGTTGCTGAAAGTGCATTAACAGCAAGTCTAGTGAAACACAGTCAGGGCCTCAACATTGAATTGTCAGAACGAACCAAAATTAAATTTATTATCCCATATTTTTGAATATTTTTACTATTTTCTTTCAATATTCCCCACTTTTTTCAAAAGCTGTTAGTTTCATACAGGAGGTTCTGCTTTTCCCCAGTATTTCATCCAACTTCAATGATGGTCTGCTAACCCAAATGCAGAGCAGTGGGGCAAGGATTGGGGATGAGAGCCTGGTTTAAATAGGCTGCAGCTGATAAGTTGGAAACGAGTGCCAGGTGACTCCTGCTGGTTGGGTGGAGACTGAGTGGTGCCTGACAGGGACTTTCTGTGCATTGACCACATAATTCCACTGATCTTATGTACATGTCAGGACTGGCAATTCGTCAGTTCTCATCCACACATGCATGGCTAGCAATGCTCGTGTGTCTTACTTCAACATTACTTAAAGGAGATTGAAATGAACAGGTCACAGATTGGTTTGGGAACATGCCGCCTCCCTGACCCCCCCCCTCGGGATCCGAAACTCTACTGCTGGTGACAGGAACCTGCACACCAACCTATTGATATGTTGGTTTTATCTGATCACCAAAAAGATACTATTCTAGAGTGAGGTCAGCAGCAGAAGAAAGCGGCATTACAGTAGCTGTGCAGGTTGAGAAAGTGATTAATAAGGGAAACACTACTTGAGCTTCGTCAATAGAAGTGTGGAGCTGGGAAGTTAAACAGGTTCAAGACATGCAGATGCTGAAATCTGGAGCAAAACCAAGCTGCTAGAAGAACTGAGCAGGTCAGTTGGTATCTGGAGAGCCTCCCTGACCTTTCCAAAGTAGAGATGATTTTATGGAGTATAGGTACCAACATGCTCAGGTTATTTTGCATGTTGACCATCCTTGTGCAATTTTATTTGACTGCTGTATACAGTCTAACATTGCTCCTTTTGGTTTATTTTTCAGAGAATTCTAAGGAAAGCACTCTTCCTGCACCTAGAAACGTGCATTTCCTGTCAGTAAACTTGCAGAATGTCCTACACTGGGAACGGCCTACCAGGAGAGAGAATGGGAAGCAACTGTTCAGCGTGCATTATAAAATGTAATTTCTATTCTCATTCTCTCTCTTTACATTGCTTTTTAAAATTTAATTTTCCAGCAACTTCATTTTTGGCTTGTTAACCCTTTGCCTATTTTGATGGAGCTCAGTTTTTCTGTCTCCACAGATGATGCCTGGCCTGTTGGACTTTTCTAGCACTCTCTTTGATTTCAGATTTACTTTCAACCCAGGCACATTGTAGCTCACAGATCTGGTCCAATTTTCATTCTGAGAGATTTTTTCCCTTCTCTGTGTTCTCTCCACTTGGACCTTCTTGAGACAGGTTCATTGCCGTCAGCAAGACTTCTCCCTCTCAAGCAACAGTAATCTGTGTCATCCATTTTCTCTTGGTCTGCACCCTAATCCTTTGTTTTCTCCATGATTTCCCCTTCTCTGCACCTCAAGCCATTCTCTGCCTTTTAATTGTTTGAAGTTCTGATAATAGACAATCAACCTGGATATCTCTCTCTCTCTCTCCCCCTCCCCCTCCCCCTCCCCCTCCCCCTCCCCCTCTCCCTCTCCCTCCTGTCCAATCTAATGATTATTCCAGCATTTCTGATTTCATTTCCCACTGAAGTATTGTAGGGAAAAATTCCTGGCAATTCTAATAATTGGCCCAATAACAATAAAGAGCAGGTAGGAAGTGATATTTTAAAAAAATAATTTTGCTGTTATGCTAATCAGAAATGAAAAATATATGTATTTTTGGAAATAATATTTCCTCATTTCCATGTAACAATTTGACTACAATTCCACCACTGGTCTATCCATTATATTCCTCTCAGTCATCAAGACACACGTGTGGTAGCCTACCAAATTAGGTATTTTAGTGACCTCTTTTTCTGCCTACTAAACTACAGTTTATTCACCACCTTGTGACTATTTGGAATTCTCCAGATCAATTTGAAATAGCTGGATTAGTCACAGGGATCAGGAAGAAATATTTGTCTCATGATTGGGGACTGATTTATATGCACTGTTAGAAGGAAAGCTGCTGTAACATGTGACCAACTCTTAATTTTTTAAATTTTAATATGTGCCATGATTTAACAACATACTAGAACATATCACTAGAAAAGTGAGAGTTACTGTCCCCTTCCATAAAATTCAATTCAGCAACCCCATTCAGAAATGTAAATGTTTTGCTAACCACAATACGTGCTCTTTGCAAACAGAATTCTTACTTATTATGTGATATTCAAAATACTATACAATGGCTGTTTCGACATCTAGTGGTCTATATTAAACAGCCTTAAACTACTGTGTTGTAGTAGTCAGTTAATCTCTGAATCATGTACTTTTTAACCCCTATAAGGTAGGAAACTTGTCTTAATCAGTAGTATTAATTTTAATTGTGTTATTCCTTTTTTATTGTGTTCTTGGTAAGAATTAGAATTAGAAAGATGTGATTGGAATTAAAATTAATATTTAGAGTAGTGCAATAGGGCAATGTGAAAACAATATAGAAAGGTAAACCACATATTTGCAGATGCAGCTTCTCATAACATTTTCACCTTACTGACCACATTTTCCACACTGAAGTAGCACAAAGACATGTTCCACTTTACATAGATTTGTTACCTATCTGTGCATCAATTTGTATGCAAAGCTGAATTATTTCTTCTGGCTTAATCTGAATTATTGTTTAAATAGGTTTCTTAATCTCCCAACCAACTCATCCTGTGCATGTTAACTTTTAGAGAGGCAAATATAAACAGTTATTTCACAAAATAAAGCATGCAACAGATTTATATTCAATACAAAAGAAAATACTTAGATTGTGTCTGAAAAATATATGATATAAATATTGCTTACAAGGACGTTGCCTGGATTGGAGAGCATGCCTTATGAGGTTGAGTGAACTTGGCCTTTTCTCCTTGGAGCGACAGAGGATGAGAGGTGACCTGATAGAGGTGTATGAAATGATGAGAGGCATTGATTGTGCGGATAGCCGGAGGCTTTTACCCAAGGCTGAAATGGCTAACACAAGGAGGCATAGTTTTAAGGTGCTTGGAAGTAGATACAAGGGGGATGTCAGGGGTAAGTTTTTCACACAGAGAGTGATGAGTGCGTGGAATGCACTGCCGGCGATGGTGGTGGAGGTGGATACAATAGAGTCTTTTAAGAGACTCTTAGATAGGTACTTGGAGCTTTGAAAAATAGAGGGGTATGTGCTAGAGAAATTCTAGGCAGTCTTTAGAGTAGGTTACATGGTCGGCATAACATTGTGGGCTGAAGAGCCTGTAATGTGCTGTAGATTTCTATATACAATTAGAACAGATAAGTATTTGAAAATATCAAACCACAACCGTTCAGTTTCACTCCAAAATATTTATGAATTCCCAGATGACATCACAGTGTAGGCAGAATTGCTGTGAAAGAAATTGGCTCTCGAAGTGATGACATGAGCAAGTCAGTATTGAGGGTGAAATTAAAATGCCTTCTAGAAAGCTGTAGTTCAGTGTTCTGTGGGGGCAATAAAAGCAAGCCATGGTGAGGCAGAGTATGTACTTCGAGCAGCAAGCTGGAGTTTGAAAAGTATTATAGGAATCAAATCATTGAAAAGCTGTGAAAAGGGGAGGGTTCCATAGACCTGGTCTTCATGACACATCTGTGGCATAGTTTGAATATCTAACGAGAAGGAGTGAGATATAGTCTATAATTTACCTGGTAGAAACTGTAATTCATTAATCCTCATATAATTTATATATTAGATTAAAATTTTGTTACAAGGCTTCCTTACATTCATCTTTGATGCATGCTGCTGTGGATTTTAAGCTTGTTTCATTTCACACTGACAATATATTACCTCTGCCATTTTCATATTCCAGAAATTAATACTTCATAGAACATAGGTATCTACAGCACAGTACAGGCCCTACAGCCCACAATGTGTGGCAACCTAGTTATTTAGAGATACAGTGTGTTGCTTTGGATTTCCAGCATCTGCAGACTTTCTCGTGTTTATTATTAGTTATATGAGTTCAACTACATTGTCCTGCATGTATAACAAATATTCCAATATCTTACAGTGCATATCAGTATTAACTCATCATTATCTTTGATTGCGTTTGCCCCAGAACCAGCTGTCAGCTGTATTCGACAGTGAGAAATAAAACACATTACTGTACTGGAAGAATCAAGATTTTAAAACTATTTGAAGTTAGATTTGCAGCCAAAGAAAATCCAAGATTTGTTTTCACTGAAGATCAGAAACAGAAAGAGAAATGCCAGAGACACCAGTAGATCGGGCTGTGACTACAGGAAGGAAACCGCTGAGTGCCTTCATTATTTTCTACTTTATAAGGAGATAAGACCATAAGATATAGGAGCACAATTAGGCCATTTGGCCCATTGACTCTGCTCCACCATTCCATCATGGCTGATTTACTAGCCCTCTCAACCCCATTCTTCTGCCTTCTCCCCGTAACCTTTGACACCCTGACTAATCAAGAACCTATTGAGCTCTGCTTTAAATACACTCAATGATATGGCCTCCATGGCTGTCTGTGGCAACGTCTGGCTAGTGAAGTTCCCCCTCATCTCTATTCTAAGGGGATTTCCTCTATTCTGAGGTTGTGCCCTCTGGGCCTAGACTCTCCCACTTTTGGAAACATCCTCTCCACATCCACTCTATTTAGGCTTTTCAGTATTTGATGGGCTTCAATGAGATCTCCCCTCATTCTTCAAAACTCCAGTGAGTACAGGCCCAGAGCTATTGAACTCTCCTCATATGTTAACCCTTCCTTTCCCAGAATCATTCTTGTAATCCTCCTCTGGAGCCCTGTTCAACATGTAGTGTACAATTGAGCATAGAGTAACTAACTATACAGTTTACAATTGATATACTTGTGTAGATTATAAATTTTGTTTATGATCTTGGATTAATGACAATGTTCAGTGACTGCATTTGTCACAATTCCCTCTTTTGTTTCTGGAACTATTTCAAGATTTTTTATTTCTCGATTATAATATAAAAAATCAAGGGAAAACCCCTTATGCTGATAATTTTTTTCCTGAGTGTGTATTTGAAACAGAAATTGCAGGATACAGACTAATATGCGTAAAGTGCTGGAAGAACTCAGCAGGTCAGACAGCATCTATGGAAAGGAATCAACAGTTGACATTTCAGGCCGAGACCCTTCATCAGGACTGGAAAGGAAGGGGGAAGATGCCAGGATAGGAAGGCAGGGGAAGGGGAGGGCAGACTAGTTAGAAGGTGATAGGTGAAGTCAGGTGGGTGAGGGAAAGGAGATGAAGGTAAGGGGATGGAGAAGAAGGAATCTGATAGAGAGGACAGTGGACCATGGGAGAAAGGGAAGGAAAGGGTGCACTGGGGTGGGGGTGGGGAGGTGAAGAGCAGCTGGATTCATTTGAAAGGAATATTGGTCGATTCATTGCCTGCTCCAACATATGATAACAGTTTGATTTCATTCGTTAATCTTGCACTTTACATTTTCTTTAAGACACTCATCACCAGGACTCTGCCACTCATATTCTATATATTATTTGTTTACTTTTTTTTACTATTTGCATGATTTGTCCTCATTTGCATATTGGATGCTTGCTTGTCTTTGTTGTGTGTGGTTTTCCTTGGATTCTACTGTATTGTTTCTCCGGATACCTGCAAGAAGTTTAACCTCAAGGTTGTATATGGTAATGTACACTACTCTTGAAAAAATTACTTTCAACTTTGAACTTGACCACTTAAAAGAGAATTTATCAAGTGGCATGCTTTCTTTTCAAAGTACTTCTAGGATTCACTATCTTTTTATGTTGGGAATTCATTGAAAGTGAAGGCTTTTTTGAAGTGTGAAAAGAACATGATTCCTTAGACGTTTAAACTTTGGACTACTGTTGTCCTGATCCTGACTCAGCCCTTGTCTATCAGGCATCCCCATGCATACTTCTAACAAGCAATGTCCATCGTAATGACTCTATCCTTACCTACCACTTGATCCAGCCCCCATCAAATCTAGAGCAATTAAGTGAAGACAGCCACGACAATGAGCCTGTGTAAAGATGTTATAGGTTGTATGTATAGTAATTTCATTTGCAGATGACAAGAATATTCATAGATCTCCTTTTACAGGGCAAGACTTTGCAAAGTTAGTGTTTGCTAAGAGCTTTAATTATGCATTTTTTAAAATCAGGTATGGAGAAAGAGATTGGAAGATCAAAACCGAATGCCGGAATATTACAAAAACATACTGTGACCTTTCAAATGAAACAGATGACTACAAAGAACATTATTATGCCAGGGTAAGGTCTGTTTCAGAAGCTGGCTTTTCAAATTGGATCAGAAGTGGAAGATTCAATCCGGAAATGGAAAGTAAGTGTATCATTTCACCCCTGCCCCAATGAATACAAATCATGAAAAACTGATGTGATGGTTTTATGTTTGTTTATATTAGAGAAATATTTGTATAGACTTTGAAATTGTTCCTTGAGCCCAGAGAAGAGGTTCACCAGGATATTGCCTGGATGAGAGAGTATTAAATACTGTGTAAGGAGATGATGGATAAACTTAAATTGCTTTCTCTGTAGCATCAGAAGCTGCGGGTTTCAGTCATGTATAAAACTGTGAGAGGGTTAGATAGTCAGAGTCATTTTCCCAGAATGGAAAAGGGTCAAACCTTTGGGTCAGAGCATAGGTTTAAGGCCAGACAAGTAAAGTTTAAGAGATTTATGAGCCTGGTTTTTGTTTCACAGAGAGTGATGGGTATGTGCAGGCGATGGAATTAGTTTGGATGGTCGTCATGGTCAGCACAGACATAAGCCAGAGGCTAAGTTCCTGTACTGCACTCTCCTCAACGGTCAATATCACATTCCAAGCTCTTTGTCTTTAAGGTTCCAAGGCCATTATAATAATATAGTCACATTAATTTTAAGGGCAAGCACAGGCACAGAGCCATCAAATGCTCCTCATTTGTTAACCATTTCATTCCCGGATCATTCTCGTGAACCTCCTCTGGGGCCTCTCCAATGCCCGAACGTCCTTTCTTAGATATGGGGCTCAAAACTGCTCACAAAACTCCATAGGTGGTTTGACCAATGCCTTATAAGTTCTGCAGCACATCCTTGCTTTTATATTCTAGTCTTCTTGAAATAAATGCTAACATTGCATTTGCCTTCCTTGCTACTGATTCAATCTGCAAGTTAACTTATAGGGAATCATGCACTGAGATTCCCAAGACCCTTTGCACATCCAATTTCTGAATTCTCTCTCCATTCAGGAAATATTCCATCTACAAAGTGCATGGCCATACACTTTCCTGAGCTGTATTCCTTTTGCCGCTTCCTTACCCATTCTCCCAATCAGTCCACGTCCTTCCGCAGGCAACCTACCTCCTCAACACTACTTGCACCTCCACCAATCTTTGAATCATCCTCAAATTTGGCCACAAAGCCATCAATCCTGCAATCCCGATCACCTTGGCTACCTTGGATAACTCTTCTGCGTAGATACAGTTGCATGATTACTGGCAGAGGTTTTTGCACATCCCACTGAGGATTTGGTTACAACTGAATAAAGGGTAATAAATCCATGCCCAATATTGATGAAGTAATCAATTAACCGTAGAAATACAGTACTAGGGATGTCTATTGCATAGTTTCCTTAAAATTCAACGGCATTATATTTGGCTCATGAGGGAACTGCTGCTAAGGTCACATCTAGTGTCTACGTTCAGTAGAAATCTTCATAAATCTGTTTAACTCCAAAAAGCATTAATGATTTGATACTCGCCACTTTCTTTAAGCTTGATTCAATGAGCACTGATTTACAGATGAATGCTTGTGATGAGGCAAATGCTACTTTGATGTCAAAACTGCTGTGAGTTCTCCTGTCCAAATAGTTTCCTCCCTGAGTCAACACCATCACACAGAGGGAATAGTTATTCGTCTCAGTGTTTCTACTTGAGTACTATACGTAAATAGTGCATGTGTATTGGAAATAATTAACGAAGGCTTCCTAAGGTTGTCATATCCGGGGGGGGGGGGGTGGGTGGGGTGGTAGTGGGGATAAGTTCCCACTACCTATAAAGTGCTCCAAATGGTGTGCTTCTTTAACAGCCTCTGACAACCAAGTCCAACTCTTGCTCTTCACGTGTGGCGGCGGAATTGTTTCCACTGACAAGAGAAGGGGCAAAGGTGGACCACTGGCACCTCAAAACCAGTTGCTTTGGGTAGGTGGGGCTCATCAGCCTTGGACAGCAGCCCACCTAGGAGAAGGAAAACTCTGATTTGAAACACCCACTGCCTTGCAGCTGTACCCACCCATGGGAAAGGCTTCAGGAGTAAACCCCAAGGAAGAAATCCGGAGTCGGAATCCCTAAGTCAGTTTGATGTTGTTTACAACTTCACTCTGGTAACCTCTGTGATGACACTGGTGCCAAGCTGTATCGATGCTTGCCCTTCCCTTGGACTACATCAGTGACGTGGAGAGGGGAACCTGCTGCATGGGCAACAGCCAGTTCTTCAAATCTTCCCACCCACAGGACACAGTCCACCAGAGGCACAAACCCATGATCCCCTGGGATCGACGGCTGCCTACTAACGAAAGGCAAACATGTGGACCTCAAGAGTTCTTAACAAATTGCTCTGCAGCTTCAAAGCTGTCATTTTATCTTTGGTCAGTTACTCTAAGCCTGTGCTTAGAGTGCTAGGTTCACAGAGTTCCCTCGGTGAGAAGTTTGATTCAAATTTGGAAGTTGAGCACAACGTGTTATTCCATATTAACCACTGAGTACAAACAACAAAGGATAGATTTCTAACCCATTTTATTTATAGGGTTTTAATAGGAAACTAAATGTTAGAAAAATCAAAGCATTAACGAATGAAAATTCATCATTACATAAAATTTGAGTCTTTGCAAAGGAAGCATATTGTCTTTTCTGGCTCCACAAGATCAGTCATTAATTTTAACATTTTTTTGATTTTGATTTATTTCTGACAGAGTCAGAGTCAAACAGCCCAGAAACAGGCCCTTTGGCACATTGAGCCTGCACCAACCACCAACCACACACATACTAATCCTATGTTAACCTTAATGATGATTTTTCATGTTTGGAGTTTAATTTTAGTCATATCTCAGCCAATCCTTTTTTTGTGCTTTAAACACAGTAAAACAGAAAGCAGAAAATGGAAATAATATGCTGGTTTCCTCTGACAACTTCTTGCCAAATTCATAGTTCTGAGGATAAAAATCCAGACTATCAATCTATTTCACAAATCAGGAAATAAACCAACAGGACTAATACTTTTCTTAGATTCTTACTTCAAGCATCTGTAACTGAGTTATGTCTAAATTGCAAATGTGTGCTTAGATTTAACTTTTGTTTGACTTTCAGCAAACTTCACTTCCCCAAAAGTAAATCTGGAAGCTGGGGTTTGTTCCATCTCAATCACATTGACACCCCCCAAAAAATGGCAAGATGTTCACTCTATTCCACTCACCCAGACTTTCCATGATTTAAAATATGAAGTGCTTGTTATCGACAATAAGACCAATAAGTCGGTAAGAGAAATTTTTATTTTATGTTTTATGATAATGGTATTTTAATGGATCTGAATATTGGACAGAAATTGTATTACTGCTGCCTGGCCTACTGAGTTCCTCCAGCATTTTGCGTGTGTTGTTTGGATTTCCAGCATCTGCAGATTTTCTCCTGTTTGAGAAATCGTATAAAATCTGGTTAACACTGTGAGATCAAGAACAATGTGCTAACCATGAGAGACAGCCAATTTGTTCCACTCATCCCGTAGAAGGTGTTGATAACAATAGGAATCCAACAGGGATTATATACAGAGTTCTATTGCTCAGGGGTAGCCACATGCACATGTAAATAATTAGTATACAAACTTTAAAGAAAAAATCATTGTTTCTTTGGGTAATCTGTATAATTAAGTTTGTGTAGAAATATTTACCATTTTTAAAACAATTATTATACATCTGATGCTTCTTTTAGAGTACTTTCTTCGAAAACGATAGGATTAAGACAGTAGATGGATTGGAACATGACACTACATATTGTGTAATTGCCTGGTCAGTGGAACATTCCACCAGTAGAAAAAGTGGTCCTTCTGAAATTCAATGTACAACAACACCTAAAGGTGAGAAACTATACAAATCAACCAGCTCAAGATTATTTATTATACTATATCATGTAAAATTGTTACATATTCAATCACAGAAATAATAGTTCATTGTGCCTAACTCTTCTAACTGTCTAACCCTGCCTTTTCCATTCTTTCCTTTAAGAAACATAGAAAACATAGAAAACCTACAGCACAATACAGGCCCTTCGGCCCACAGAGTTGTGCCAAACATGTCCCTACCTTAGAAATTACTAGGCTTACCTATAGCTCTCTATTTTTCTAAGCTCCATGTACCTATCCAAAAGTGTCTTAAAAGACCCTATCGTATCCGCCTCCACCACCGTTGCCAGTAGCCCATTCCACGCACTCACCACTCTGCGTAAAAAACTTACCCTGACATCTCCTCTGTACCTACTCCCCAGCACCTTAAACCTGTGTCTTCTTGTGGCAACCATTTCAACCCTTGGAAAAAGCCTCTGACTATCCACATGATCAATGCCTCTCATCATCTTATACACCTCTATCAGGTCACCTCTCATCCTCTGTCACTCCAAGGAGAAAAGGCCGAGTTCACTCAACCTATTCCCATAAGGCATGCTCCCAAATCCAGGCAACATCCTTGTAAAGCTCCTCTGCACCCTTTATATGGCTTCCACATCCTTCCTATAGTGAGGCGACCAGAACTGAGCACAGTACTCCAAGTGTGGTCTGACCAGGGTTCTACGTAGCTGCAACATTAACTCTTGGCTCCTAAATTCAATTCCACAATTGATGAAGGCCAATACACCGTACACCTTCTTAACCACACAGTCAACCTGCGCAGCTGTTTTGAGTGTCCTATGGACTCGGACCCCAAGATCCTTCTGATCCTCCACACTGCCAAGAGTCTTACCATTACAGGTTTCCCCTGCCATCTGAAGGTAGAGCGTTTCTATGAAATGGTTCATAAACTGGAATGTCATAAAGCGAAGAAGCAATTACCATTTATTTATTTATATGGGAAAATTTTGTGAGCGTTCGCAGACCCAAAAATAACCTACCAAATCATGCCAAATAACACACAAAACCTAAAATAACAGTAACATTCAGTAAAAGCAGGGATGATATGATAAATACACAGCCTATATAAAGTAGAAATACTTTTCCACAATCATTGCCGGCACTGTTCTCCGTAGCGAAAATCTCACGCAAGTGCTCTCGGCAGAAAATCTCACGCAAGCGCTGTTGGCAGAAACACTCTCTCCATTAACCTTTAAGCTATGAAGCTGCCAAATCATACCAAATAACACATAAAAATACACAGCCTATATAAAGTAGAAATAATGTATGTACAGTGTAGTATCACTTACCGGAATTCGGACAGCGCAGAGCACACTGATGATGGTGTGTTAGGCTGAGTTGTCACAGGTTGGGGTGGTGCAGTGGCCCCCACCCTGGGGGCAGTGAACATATACTGATCCACGAAGAATGCAGGGGTGCAGCGGTAGCCAGGAGGCACACAGCACATCTTTAAGAAAAAAGCCGAAATAAACATGCTAATTAATTAGGTGCCACCGGGCATGTAATTAATTAGCATGTTTATTTCGTTTTTTTTCTTAAAGATGTGCTGTGTACCTCCCGGCTACCGCTGCATTCTCCACGAATCGGTATCTGTCCGCGGCCTGGGGGTTGGGGTGGTGGGACACTGGGGTGTCATCTCATCGTCGTCTGTTTCCATTAGGGCAGGAAGCTCATCTTCTATCTCTGCCTGCCTCGATGTCGAAGGTCGAGGTTTGTTGTCTGCTGTGGCTGATGTGGAAGGCTTGCTTGACTGCTGAGCCTCACGCATTTTTTAGATCATACAGTTCTTTGTAAGCACTCAAACCATCCTGCAAATATGCCCTCAACCGACGTACTCTTCCAAAATTAAAGCCATACTTTATCACTGTAGCGAAAATCTCACGCAGTTGCTTCACATTCAGTTCCTGGATGACTTCACTTTCGCTACTGAATTCGGTTTCGATTGTTATCCTTTCCTCTTCCAATTGCATCAGCTCTTCATCTATCAGTTCTTGGTCATGGGATGCCAAAACCTCTTCAACATCATCTTCATCAACTTCCACAAGCCAAACTCACCTTGTCCTTACTTCGTTCACCACGATCAAAACGCTTAATTATGCCTAGTTTTACGCTAAGTGTAAAACCCTTACGAGCTCTTTTAGGCTTTTCTGATACCTTAGAACTCATCTTGCAAATGGCTGCTCACAGGCACGTGCAATGCCGGCTAGAATGTAGTTCCGAATCCGGGGGAGAGCGGCTGCATGGGGTGTGCAGCACGCCGCTTTTTATCGCGCCCTGCTTTTTTTTATCGTGCACTGCTTTTTTTTTCACACGCCGCTTTTTCCGCGTGCTGCCTTTCTTCACAACAGTGAAAACACCTTCTGTTAGCGAAAGCGGGGAACTAATATAGGTCTTTCATAACAGTGAGGTTTCGTAAAGCGAATGTTCGAAAAGCGGGGGACACCTGTAATACTATATTCTGCCATCATATTTGACCTACCAAAATGAACCACATCAAACTTATCTGAGTTGACGTCCATCTGCCACTTCTCAGCCCAGTTTTGCATCCTATCAATGTCCCACTGTAACTTCTGACAGCCCTCCACATGATCCACAACACCTCCAACCTTTGTGTCATTGCAAACTTACTAACCCATCCATCCAGTTCATTTATAAAAATCACGAAGAGTAAGGGTCCTAGAACAGATCCCCGAGGCACACCACTGGTCACCGACCTCCATGCAGAATATGACCCATCTTCAACCACTCTTTGCCTTCTGTGGGCAAGCCAGTTCTGGATCCACAAAGCAATGTCCCCTTGGATCCCATGCCTCCTTACTTTCTCAATAAGCGTTGCATGGGGTACCTTATCAAGTGCTTTGCTGAAATTCATATACACTATATCTACTGCTCTACCTTCATCAAAGTGTTTAGTCACATCCTCAAAAAATTCAGTCAGGCTCGTAAGGCATGACCTGCCCTTGACAAAGCCATGCTGACTATTCCTAATCATATTATACCTCTCCTAATGTTCATAAATCCTGCCTCTCAGGAACTTCTCCATCAAAACTTACCAACCACTGAAGTAAGACTCACTGGTCTATAATTTCCTGGGCTATCTCTACACCCTTTCTTGAATAAAGGAACAACATCCACAACTCTCCAATCCTCTGGAACCTCTCCCGTCCCCATTGATGATACAAAGATCATCGCCAGAGGCTCAGCAATCTCCTTCCTCACCTCCCACAGTGGCCTGGGGTACATCTCATCCGGTCCCAGCAATTTATCAAACTTGATGCTTTCCAAAAGCTCCAGCACATCCTCTTTCTTAATATCTACATGTTCAAGCTTTTCAGTCTGCTGCAAGTCATCCCTACAATCATCAAGATTCTTTTCCATAGTGGATACTTACGTAAAGTATTCATTAAGTGCCTCTGCTATTTCCTCCAGTTCCATACATACTTTCCCACTGTCACACTTGATAGGTCCTATTCTTTCACATCTTATCCTCTTGCTCTTCACATACTTGTAGAATGCCTTGAGGTTTTCCTTAATCCTGCCCGGCAAGGCCTTCTCATGGCCCCTTCTGGCTCTCCCAATTTCATTCTTAAGCTCCTTCCTGCTGACCTTATAATGTTCTAGATCTCCAACATTACCTAGCTCTCTGAATCTTTTGAGCTTTTCTTTTCTTCTTGACTAGATTTATTGCAGCCTTTGTACACCTCGGTTCCTGTATCCTACCATAACTTCCCTGTCTCATTGGAATGTACCTATGCAGAACTCCACACAAATATCCCCTAAATATTTGCCACATCTCTCCCGTACTTTTCCCTGAGAACATCTGTTTCCAATTTAAGCCTCCAATTTCCTGCCTGATAGGCTCATAATTCCCCTTACTCCAATTAAATGCTTTTCTGTTCCTATCTCTCTCCGATGTTATTGTAAAGGAGGTAGGTGATTGCTATCTCCAAAATGCTCTCCCATTGAGAGATCTAACACCTGACCAGGTTCACTTCCCAATACCAAATCAAGTACAGCCTCTCCTCTTGTAGGCTTATCTACATATTGGGTCAAGAAACCTTCCTGAACACACCTAACAAACTCCACCCCATCTAAACCCCTTGCCCTAGGGAGATGCAGATTGATATTTGGGAAATTAAAATCTCCCATCACGACAACTCTGTTATTATTACACCTTTCCAGGATCTGTTTCCCAATCTGCTCCTCGATAACTCTGTTACTATTGGGCAGCCTATAAAAAACACCCAGTAGAGTTATTGACCCCTTCCTGTTCCTAACCTCCACCCACAGAGACTCCATAGACAATCCCTCCATGACTTCCTCCTTTTCTGCAGCCGTGACACTATTTCTGATCAACAGTGCCACGCCCCCACCTCTTTTGCCTCCCTCCCTGTCCTTTCTGAAACATCTAAAACCTGGCACTTGAATTAAGCATTCCTGTCCCTGAGCCATCCAAGTCTCTATAATGGCCACCGCATCATATCTCCAAGTACTGATCTACGCTCTAAGCTCATCCACTTTGTTCACAACACTCCTTGAGTTAAAATAGACACATCTCAAACCTTCAGTCTGAGCACGTCCCTTCTCTATCACCTGCCTATCTTCCCTCTCATACTGTCTACAAGATTTCTTTATTTGTGAGCCAGCCTCCTCTTTCCCAGTCTCTTCAATTCGGTTCCCACCCCCCAACAGTTCTAGTTTAAACTCTCCCCAGTAGCCTTAGCAAATCTTCCTGCCAGGATATTGGTCCCCCTGGGTTTCAAGTGCAACCCATCCTTTTTGTACAGGTCACACCTGCCCCAAAAGAGGTCCCAATGATCCAGAAATCTGAATCCCTGCCCCCTGCTCCAATCCCTCAGCCATACATTTATCCTCCACCTCATTCTATTCCTATTCTCACTGTTGCGTGGCACAGGCAGTAATCCCAAGATTACTACCTTTGCTGTCTTGTTTCTCAACTTCCTTCCTAACTCCCTATAGACTTTTTTCAGGACCTCTTCCCTTTTCCTACCTATGTCATTGGTACCAATATGTACCATGACCTCTGGCTGTTCTCCATCCCACTGCAGGATATCTTGGATGTGATCTGAAACATCCCGGACCCTGGCACCTGGGATGCAAACTACCATCCGAGTTTCTTTCCTGAGTCCACAGAATCGCCTGTCTGACCCCCTAACTATAGAGTTCCCTATCACTGCTGCCATCCTCTTCCTTTCCCTACCCTTCTGAGCCACAGGGCCAGACTCTGTGCCAGAGGCACAGCCACTGTTGCTTCCACCAGGTGGGCTGTTCCCTCCCCCAAAAATACTCAAACGGGAGTACTTATTGTGAAGGGGTACAGCCACTGGGGTACTCTCTAGTACCTGAATTTTCCCCTTCCTCCTCCTGACTGTGATCCACTTGTCTGTCTCCCGTGTCCCCAGTATAACCAGCCACCTATAACTCCTTCTATCACCTCCTCGCTCTCCCTGACCAAGCGAAGGTCATCGAGCTGCATCTCCAGTTCCCTAACTCGGTCTCTTAGGAGCTGCAGCTCGACACACCTGGTGCAGATATGGCCGTCCAGGAGGCTGGAAGACTCCAGGACCTCCCACATCTGACACCGAGCACAGAAAACTGGCCTCATACTCATATTACTTCCTTCCCGCAATTAACACAGGTAAACCTACCTTGCCACTTCCCGTTACTGCCTAAGCCCATTGAGCCAAAGCCCTATCACTCTGCTGCCCGCTGGATATGGCGGTCTTATTTTTTAAACCTTTCGCGCACTACTGGCTGACGTCACACGCCTGCGCAGTCGCGCCTCTCTTTTACCCTGAGTAGAAGAAAACTCCCTTCGCTCTGAAAAATCAGCTGTTCACTCGCAGCCTTCTTGCTCCGAATCAAAATTTACTTTAAAGTAAATAGATTTACTTTAAAGGGACGAACTGTCTTTTACATTAAATCATTCTGTATTCTACTAATCTACTGCATGTACATATTTTTCAAGTTTGCCTTATTCTTCAGTAATGCTGAGGCTTTGCTTCTTTGTTACTGCCACTGCCAATTTGTTCCACTCATTGCCCAGAAGATGTTGATAACAAAAGGAGTCCAGCAAGGGTTATGCACAGAGTTCTATTGCACTGGGGTAGCTGAGGGATTGAGGTAGTTGAGAGAGTGATGAGAGGCATTGATCATGTGGATGGTCAGAGGCTTTTTGTCAGGGCTGAAATGGCTAACACAAGGCGGCACAATTTTAAGGCGCTTGGAGGTGGGTACAGAGGGTAAGTTTTTTACGCAGAGAGTAGTGAGTGCATGGAATGGGCTGCCGGCAACGGTGGTGGAGGCAGATGTGATAGGGTCTTTTAAGAGACTCCTGGATAGGTACATGGAGCTTAGAAAAATAGAGGGCTATGGGTAACCCTAGGTAATTTCTAAAGTAAGTACATGTTTGGCACAGCATTATGGGTCAAAGGGCCTGTATTGTGCTGTAGGTTTTCTATATTTCTATCAAATATTACATTTTTAAGCAATTATGAAAAGCTTTTAATCATATATTGATTTTATCTATTTCTGCACCAACCCTGCAACTCATATTCTTTAGAGTCATTCAAGTGAGTTATCACAATATCTTTTCCATTGGTCTGCTTCCAGATATGGTTTGCACAAATTAATTGTTCATTATTATGTTATAAAGAACTCTGTCTCATTTTGGAATCTTTTCAATCTTGCCTCTAAACTTCTGCCCCATGGATTTTCGTATTTTTTCATTGTTATGTTTCATTTCGGGTAAAATCAAATTTCAATGACATACCTGGAGAAATATTACATGATAGAATTGCTAAGTCTTGGGACGTGGCCTCCCCTTCCCAGGAACAGAAACAGATAAAATATCTGCTTTGTGAAACTTCTATTCAGTTTACGTGCAAGATTCTAAGTTTCCAATTATCTGTCACTTTGTCACCAAAAAAACTTTAATTCTCAATTTCACATCGACCGCTAACTTTCCGCCTGTTACCACTTTCAATAACTCAATGTCAGTGGAGCAACAGCTCTTTATTTCCTGACAAGGCACATAAGCCTTCAAGACTCAGCATTCAGCTCAACCATTTCAGATATTGCTCGTGTTCTTACTTTCATTCGATCAATTGTTCATTTCTGTACCTGTTTCACTTTGCATCATCGTCCCTATTGTTATTTAATCTTTATTGACTTGGACCTTCCCACTTGTTCAGCCTCTCATTTTTCCCTTTCTGGGGTTTTATATCCAATCTTTCCCAGTTCAGGTATAAAGCCTCATTTGTAAATAATAAATCTGTCCTTTTCACCTGCATGACCCACTGAGCATTTATACTTTTTATGAATTTAATTGTGCATTTTCATTATATCTTTCTTTTCTTTATTTGACAGATCCATCAAAACAAATGGTAAAAATTATTCTGCTAGGATGTGTTTTGCCGATCTTCTTCTTTATTCTTTTGTTCACTTCAGTGTGCTGTTTTATGTACAACTACATAAATGCCAGTGATCAGAAGCAACCCATAAACCTGGTAAGGAGTTTCTGACAGTTGCAACACAACTGTTGTTACGAGTCCTATAAAAATGAACCGTCTTTGTAGGGCTCATAACAACAGTTGCATTGTTTTTGTGTATGTTTTGTGTAACAGTTTACGTGTAGCAACAAGCATATAAGTAACCTGTTCGCCACAGATTTAACAGAACAGTTAATGCTGCATTTATTTACAGTGCTCTTAATCCAATTAAGTATATAATATTTTACCTATTTGACAATGACATTTACAGACAAGGGGATGTGCAACAACTGTATATTATGTAAACGGTAGATTAGAATTAGACATTCAGAAATTTTTTTTCAAAGGTAGGAAGAAAAACATGTAGAGCACAGTGTTTAAAAGGGAAACACTGTGGCATTTCAAGTACAATGTGGAAAATGCTAGGTTATTCATTTTCAAGGGAAGAGTGGCAGAAACAACATTTTTTGAAATGATGAGGAACTAGTAAATATTTTGCGTGCAGAGAGATCTGGGTGTGGTGGTACAGGAAGTTCTAGGAAGTAACAGGTGCAGCACGCAAATTGGGGTAGAGATGTTAGGTTGCACTTTATTGCAAGGGAATGAGAATGCAAACGTAAGAAAGCACTGTGGAATTTGGATAGAGCTTTTATGAGACCTTGCCCAAGGTCCCTTGTGCTGGGATTCTCCATCAGCTCATAAGAACCCCTGGCTCTTGATTAATCCAAAATAGAGAAGGAGCATCTGAAAAGGTACGAGAACCTTGAGTCATTTTTTTCAGCAGCATGCCAAAAAAAAAACAGTTTAAAGCAGCAAAGAAGCTCACCACATTGCAGGCACTTTGTCAAATATTGTCAGTTGCTTCCTTCAGTTAGCTTCCTTAAGGCGTGATATTCACTGATGAAGGCATGATATTCACTGATGAAGACGTGATATTCACTGATGAAGGCGTGATATTCACTGATGAAAGCGTGATATTCACTGATGAAGATGTGATATTCACTGATGAAGACGTGGTATTCACTGATGAAGATGTGGTATTCAATGATGAAGGTGTGATACCCTCTGATGAAGGTGTGATACTCTCTGATGGTTGGACAATATTCATTTCCATTCATGGTTCTTCAGCAACTAGATAGTACTCAGATATGGCCTAGTAACTGGCAAGTAATATAGTACACATGATGTGTGCCAGACGATGATCATCTCCAATAAGAGAGAGTTTAACCATCTACTTTTGATATTCGATGCCATTATCATCCTCAAGTCCCCCAGCATTAATACCCTGAGGTTCATGATCTACTGGAAACGCAGGTGAACCAGACTCACAGGTAGAGTGGCGACAGGAGCAGGTGAGAGGCTAGACATCCTGTGGCAAGTGGCTCTTCTCTTGATGACGCCAAATCTTTCCACTGTTTACAAGGCAGAAGTTAGGAGCACGTTGGAATGCTTGCCCCTTGCATGAATTAAGTGAGGCTGCAACAACACTCAGGGAGCTCAATACCGTCCAGGACAAAGTGATCTGCTTAACTGCTATTCAATCCACATCCACCACTGCAGTCTCACAATGAAGGTGGCCAGAAGTGCAACTGAAGTAGCAGGAGAATGGGTTTCCCAAATTAGTTTGATTCTCTGGCTCAACATGATGAGGCAAGCACTCACAGTACTCCACCGAGCGGGACTCGCGGCATCCCACCGAGCGGGGCTCACGGCACCCCGAATGCCTCACCAGCCCTTCTGAGGGAACAGTTAAGAGTCAGCCATGCTGCTGTGATTTTGGAATTATGGTCAAGGCAGACGTGATAAGATTAGCAGATTCCTAGAGGATATTAGTGATTCATGGTCAGTACTATTGATGTTAATTAAAATTCCCCTGTTACCTTGTAGGGATTTGAAATTGCCTCTAAATCATTCATTCACATTTCTGGATTACATTAAACTCTGTGAACAATTGCCGTTCACAAACAAGAGAAAATCTGCAGATGCTAGAAATCCAAGCAGCACACACAGCAGGCCAGGCAGCATCTGTGGAAAAGAGCACAGTCGACATTTTGGCCCAAAACCTTTCAGCAGGACTGGAGAAAAAAAGGATGAGGAGTAGATTCAAAAGGTGGGGGCAGGGGAGAGAGAAACACCAGGTGACAGGTGAAACTGGGAGGGGGAGGGGTGAAGTAAAGAGCTGGGAAGTTGATTGGTGAAAGAGATACAGGGCTGGAGAAGGGGGAATCTGAAAGGAGAGGACAGAAGGCCATGGAAGAAAGAAAAAGGGGGAGGAGGACCAGAGGGAGGCGATGGGCAGGCAGACATAAGGTGAGAGGGAAAAGGGGATGGGGAATGGTGATGGAATCACTCCCTATGCAACTCCCTTGCCCATTTGTCCCTCCCCAGTGATCTCGGTCCTGGCACTTACCCTTGCAAGCAGAACAAGTGCTACACTCACCCCTGCACATCCTCCTTCACTACCATTCAAGGCCCTAAACAGTCCTTCCGGCAAAGAATGGAATGATGGTGTTGGATGGGTCAAATTTAACCTGTTAGTTAAGCCAAAGACTAACATGAGCAGTTTCATCTCCACCTGATAGTGTAACCATATTATCCTCCTTCCAAGGAAGATGGTATAGATGAAGAGCTGCAGAAGACGGCTATATCAGCATATATGTCTGCACACAGTGCTTTTGTTCTCACTATCAGCAGTGGAAACCAATCAATTCCTGTCAATGTATGCACTCATGCACTTTAATTTCTCCACACTCCACATCAAACTTCCCAGTCTTGTTGAATACAATTTAGGATTTAATGCATGGGAATTCTCTCAGCAGTTGTATGGAATTGGGAGTTCTTGCCTAAAGCTGCAACAAATGTGAATGAGGAATAAATTGTTGTGGTGAAGGAGAGTCATGGCAGGAATTTATGAAGTAACGGTAGAAACCACAGCACGAACTATGGGTGAGGGGAAAAGGGAGTTCTATTTTGAACAGTTAGGAACAAATGGAGGAGGATCTTAACACTTGAACAACCGTCAAAATGCATTTCTAATTATTCATATCTATAAGTTCTTTTTCCAAAAACAATGAACATGTATTGCAAAATAAAGTACTTGAAATGCTCTTGCAATTAAAAAAAAAAGTAACTTATTCTTACGGTAGTTCCCTGTGGTCATTCTCCTCTTTCTAAGTAAATGAGGAAGCATTCCTGTGCCAGTCTGGACCTGACACAGTGTGAAAAAAAACTAAAAGGCCACAAGTGCTGGAAATCTGAAATAAAAGCAGAAAATGGAGCAGATCAGATAGCAACTGTGGAAAGTGAATCAGAGTGAATGTTTCAGATCAAAATTTCTTCATCAGAATACATTTGCCATCAAAGGAATATGAAACAATATTTTAGACCTCTATAAAATTTTATGACTATTATCAAAATTTTGGTTCATGCAGCAAATCTTGTATTTTCTTCTTCACAATCTTGATTTAAAAGATTCAAATGCTTGGGGTCACTTTGGAAATAGCCCACATTTTTCTATCAATACCTCCATCTATGGGACACTGTGGGCTGCACACCCATTAATATTTGATCTGTTGACTAGGTGAATGAAACTTGTATGGAAGGACACAAAGAAAAAAAATGTGGCCATTGTTCAGTCATAAAAGTTCTATTCTTCTATTTCTGTTTAAGAATTATTTATTAATATGGACTTGCAGATGTTTTTCCTCAGAAGAACTTCCAGCAGGTGTTTTAAATCCCAGAGAGCTTGTATAACTATGACTCGATGACTTGAGAGAACTGACAACACAATTTCATTTAATTGATGATGAACAATGTTCATGAAGCAATGCACAATATATTTTTGTATAGATTGTGACTGCTAATGATACAAAAAATAAATAATTGAACACTAAGTGCTTCATTTGAAGCCACTAATGCTTTTATGCTTTTTTCCCCAGCTACAACGAGATTGCCCATCGACAAAGGCTTTCCTGTTTTTATTGCCTGAATCATTGACCATTAATGTTATGGTTCTGGAAAATGGTGGCAACAGAGCATCGCTGCACAGTTGTCGGGATGCTGATGACTGCAGAATTCCTCTAACAAAGCAGTTTAGCAATGAGTCTGCTAACAAATGGAAAATCACTCCCTTGGCAACCGAAGATGAAAAAGATGTTTACAGGTCCCAAATTATTGGATCTTCAACAACAGAAAACCATCCAGGTGGCAAAGAGAGTGTTGTGCCCATGTCTGATCAGTCCAAGCAAAGCGGTCTCTCAAATGAAAAGAAAATCTCGCAAGGAGACATTGCAATGGAGAACATCAGTTGTTCTCAGCAGCTGCAGAACATTGATCAGCTAAGTGAATCCCTACAATCAGGGTACAAATCTCAAATGCCATCACCGCTTCTAATCAACGAGGAGGCTCAGGACCATGTTGAGTATGGGTTTCTCACAATAGATACACGTCTGAACCCAAAATATGAAACAACCCTCCATTCACCAAGTGGGGAGGCTGAGAGCCCACAGGAGATGAATTACCTGTCACAACCTCTTGTCCATCACCTGAACATGAGGACCACAGGGAATGACATTGACTGGGCTAAAGTTGGATCTTACAAAGCTCAGCATGGAAGAATTTGTCTGTCAAAAATGCCACTGGATCAAGAACACTGTGACTTTCAGTCGCAGTTTCAACGACAGCCAGCTGGAAAGCCTCCAGTGGATGTTGGTGAGCATTGTCCCATTGTATTAGATACAAACAGACTGAATCAAAAACACCAGAAAGAGGTGGAGGAGTCAGATTTGACAGCATTGGACTGGAGCCTCAATAATTGCAAACTGACCTTATCTGCATTATGTGTTAGGAGAGACTCGGAGGAAAGTGGTTCCCTGTCAGAAACTATAGAGCAACAGAGTGATCTTCTGTCCTCTGTCTGTGCAGAAGCTTTTCCAGATGTGTCTTTAATAACTGAAGAAGAAACCTGTTTATCAAGTTTCCAGGAACACTGGGGACTGTGCATACAAGTATAGTTATGTGTACACAAAAGCCACGTGTATTTCCTGCAACATATGGCATTGCTCTATACTTCCTCTATGTCCCGTTGTTTGTCATTCACTGCTTTATCTAACTTCTTTGGCCGAAAGAGTACCCAAGCAGTTTTCTCCTTAGCCTCTTTCTCCCCTTAGGTGAGTCCTGGGACACGTGAGACACCAGAAGTCAGGAACCTGGTGGCTCATGGGAAAGAAGATGCAATGTAAATTGTCACAACTGCTGGAAAGCAAAGATGAAGTATGTGAATTTGAGCTTTTTTTCCCTATTACATTTCATTCCTGGTGTTTTTAATGTCAATGCTAACCCAAACATAATGGAAATGTGTATAGCCGTTACCTCCCTCCTTGATACACTGTCCAAGACGGGAGCTTTGATATTGGAATACATAAGCTGAATCACCATCATCACCAGTAACTAACATCTTACCCAAACATAAATGCAAAGCAACAGAAAGATAACCACAATCCATTAAAATGGAAATGTTTAGTTGTCAATTAGCAGCACTGCCAACATCAGGCAAAGCCAAAATGAGAGCCTTGGAGGAAACACTTCGGCATAGAAATATCATGAAGTTCACTGGAAGCAGAATATGGAAGGAGATCAGGCAATACACTCCTTCCAGTGTCAAGTTATTTTAAATAGGGCATGATCCATAGAGCAGAATAAATGGCTTCAGAAATAAGAAAGCATTAAAGTAGTTCCAATGTAAGAAAACAGGGAAACAGGACAAAAGTAAAATTGATGGAAATGTGCCACTGTAAGATGCTCTAGATGCTAGTGCCCCTCCTCCTTTAACTTGAACAACCTCTAATTATAAGATGTTGGAAGGGAGTCGGGTTAAGCTGTAGAGGACTGGAGTTTAACCTTCGTACACTTGCACTGGGAAACAGCATCCAAGGAGTTTTTGCTTACTGCCTTTATGAAGGAGAGAATATGTTTCGTTTTCAATCTTGAAAATCAATCATACGTTATAATACGGAGTTAGACCAATATGTCACACAAATGGACAGTGTCAATATTAACAATGCATCACATTAAAGCTATTGAAAAGTATTTTTATATGTGCAGAATATTTTAGGTTTTATATTTTGTAAGCTGTTCTTGAAATTGATTCAATCGTAAAAACATTTATTAAAAAATGATGCTACTTATGATGTGTGTTAAATTTTAAACAAATCTCTGTGTCACAATTGAATGGTTCACCACACATAGCAAAACACTTAATGTTCAGCACAAACTACATTGGTACAGCTCTTAAAACAACAGTCCTTCCATTTCGCTTATCCTTAAAAAGAATAAGGATCCAACTCAATGCTCTTCTTATAGACCAATTTCTTTACTTAATGTTGATACTAAGATCCTATCTAAAGTTTTGGCCCATAGGATTGAAAATATTTTACCATCTGTCATTTCTGATAACCAAACTGGATTTATCAAAAATCGATATTCTCACTTTAATATTTGTCAGTTATTAAATGTTACTTATTCTCCTTCTAACATGATATCAGAATGTATGGTATCCCTCGATGCTGAGAAAGCTTTCGACAGAGTTGAATGGAATTATTTATTTAAAACTTTAGAAAAATTCAACTTTGGACCCGTTTTCATTCAATGGATTGAATTACTTTATTTAGCTCCTTCCGCTAGGGTTATCACTAATTCTCATAATTCCAAACCATTTAAGATTCAACGTGGCACTAGACAAGGCTGTCCGTTGAGCTCTTTGCTTTTTGATCTGGCCTTAGAACCTTTAGCCTTTGCCTTTTGAGAATCTAATGATATCACCGGTATTTTAAGGGGAGACACTATTGGCAAAGTCCTACTGTACGCTGATGATCTGCTGCTATTTATTTCTAATGTTGAGACTTTGTTACCCCATGCGCTTTCTTTACTCTCCTGTTTTAGCCAGTTCTCAGGTTATAAATTAAACTTACATAAAAGTGAACTTTTCCCTTTGTAATTTGATACCAACAAATTCTAACGTTCCTTTTAAAATTGTAAGAAACCAATTTACCTACTTAGGTGTAAATATTACTAAAAACTATAAGCGTCAATTTAAAGAAAATTTTCTTACCCTATCGAATCACGCAAAAAGGATACTATCAAATTGGTCGCCTCTTTTGTTACCGCTGATTGGCCGAATTAACTCTATCATAATGAATATATTACCTAAATTTATATATCTTTTTCAGGCATTGCCTGTTTTTATTCTCAAATCTTTCTTTGATTCTCTTGACTCTATTATATCTTCTTGTATATGGAAGAATAAGCATTCTAGATTAAATAAAATTCATCTTCAGAAAGATAAAAAGAATGAAGGATTAGCCTTACCAAACTTTAGAATTTATTATTGGGCAGTTAATGTAAGAAATCTTACATTTTGGTTATATTACATTAATCATGAGGATTGCCTGACGTGGGTTTTTTTAGAAGCTAATTCTGCTAATAAATTTTCTATTATTTCTCTTCTTGGATCCTCACTTCCTTTGTCTCTGAGTAAGTTAACTGATAATCTGGTAGTTAAACACACTGTGAGGATTTGGATACAATTCCGAAAATATTTTGGCTTATTGAGATTTTCTCTTTCGGGTCCCATTCCTTTTTTTCTTTACTACTCAGCTTCAGTCTTGGTAGTGGGTTAGATTTTTTAATATAATAAAAATACTATATTCAAATATTACAAATTAATTAATCTATATGAATATAGGGTAAGGAGTCTTTATATGCGGTTTAGTATAATGTATTGATATATATTTTTTTCTTGTACTCTGTATTCTTATATGTAAAATTAATAACAAAAATACTGAAAAGAGAAAAACAACAGTCCAGAATTTTTCCTGGGCGCAAGGAATTCCAAGGTACAACTAAGATTGTTTTCAGGTTAAAAATAAGTGTTGAGTACATTGAATGTTAGACATTTACTATTATATATGAAAGAAGCACTTAACCTTTCCATTTTAAATAGATTCTGTTTTGAATAAGTTCTGAAAGGAGGAACGTCATATAAATAATATAAATATTCAACTTCTAAAACCACTAATAACAGCATTTGCCTGTTGCATTTCACAACACTAGTAATGGAGTGATATATGGCTAGGATGCCGGAGTCCTCTCTTCCGTTTTGAGCCTTTGGATATTTAAAGTACACCAGAAAGGGCAAACCAAAATAATAATCTGAAAGGCAGCATCTTGAACAATAAGCACTCCCTTGGTCCTGTACTGAAGGGAGAACCTTGGTTAAATGAGATCTGCATTCAACATGTCACAGAAAGCAATAGTTACCCACTGAAAGCCAGAGTCTGTGGGAAGTGCTGCAAATCCATTTGCAGAAATACCATTTAACAGAAAGGTAAACAACAAAAAATAAGTTACTAACATAATAGACCACATTTAGCAAAATTGGAATTTAAAAATAAAATCTGATAATCATTTAATGTCTGAAGTGGATATGGCAATCAGAGAGAAAGCCCTTCATCAGAACAGCAATGTTTAGTAATAATTAACAGAGTAAAATGTTTAAAGCAGAACCTGTACTGAACTGAATTCCTCTGGAGCCACTTTGATGAATTCATTGGAACTGATAAAAAAAAATGAACTTTGATCAGGAAAACTGCTTTTATAAACACATAAGTCAGCAGATGCTGGAAGTCTTGAGCAACACATACAAAATGCTGGAGGACAGGCACGTTGATGGAGGGGAGTGAAAGTCAATGTTTTGGGTCGAGACCCCTCATCACGTCCTGGTGAAGTGTCTCAGCCTGAATTGCTGACTGTTTATTCCCCTCCCATACATGTGCCTGACCTGCTGTGTTCCTCCAGAATTTTGTGTGAACTGCTTTTATTTTGCTTTATTCTTGTGTATTCCACTTTATATTTGCCTAAGGCTAGAAGTACGTGAAACATTTTTATATCTTAAGCATTTGTTCAGTGTTTGAGGTGGCTGGTAATGTGTGTTTTTCTTGACAGGTGCAGACACAATGAACTGTATTGTGTCCTTTCTAGCAAACCTTTGAGTCAGAATGAAAATTTGATAATATATCGAAGCATGCAATTCAATGCGAGTTAATTGTTATGTACAAATGTTCTGACGTTAGTGATGTCAGTCTCAAACATCACAATTATTTTTGTGATATATTTGACACTTGTGGGCCGAAGGGCCTATATTGTGCTGTAGGTTTTCTGCACTTTGAAAAAGAAAGAAATGACATATTGGTTATAGAATCAAAACCAGTGAGGAAAATTTTGAAACTAACATATTTTGGAGAGCAAAATCACAAATGAAACCCGAGTGGACCCCTACTGTTTAGGCAGTGCCTTGAGTTTGAGAATGACTTGCTTCAGCTCCAGGTTTGAGGACTTTGAGGTGCTGATGGGACCTGCAGCAGGCAGGTGGGGTTTGGTGGGGCAGTATTGAGGGAATGTGCTTCATCTGCAGTTACTCTGGGTTTCTGTTTACTCCTATACAAGGATCACCATCTCTCAGTTTCTTCTCAAATGTTCCTTCCCTCTTCGAGCTGACAATAATCAGGGATCCCTAGGAGTTAAAGAGGCTTTGAACAAATCCTTGAATTGTTTCCTCTCTCCAGCTAATAACCATGTCCTATGACAGAGATTCGGATAGGGAGTCTGTATCAAAGTGTTTAGCTCATGAAATACAATTACAGTCTGAAGCTGGGTGTGTTGGCAAAAGTTGCTGATCTTGGATTCTTACCAAGCCAGCGATGGGCCAATAAATGCAGCTGATGGTGGTGGTATTTCGAAACATGCCACGAAGTGCCTGCTATAGGTAGAAAGAAAGATGAGCTTTATTTGTCACACATCTATCAAAACATCAAACATAGAGGAATGCATCGTTTGTGCTAACAACCAATATAATCCAAGGACGTACTGGGGATAGCTCGCAAGTATCCAGCACTAAAGGAAATTATAGTGGCATGAGAGAGGAACTGGCCAAAGTTGACTGGAAAGGGACACTGGCGGGAAAGACAGCAGAGCAGCAGTGGCTGGAGTTTATGCGAGAAGTGAGGAAGGTGCAAGACAGGTATATTCAACAAAGGAAGAAATTTTGGAATGGAAAAAGGATGCAACCGTGGCTGACAAGAGAAGTCAAAGCCAAAGTTAAAGCAAATGAAAGGGCATACAAGGAAACAAAAATTAGTGGGAAGACAGAGGATTGGGAAGTTTTTAAAAGCTTACAAACGGAAACTAAGAAGGTCGTTAAGAGGGAAAAGATTAACTATGAAAGAAAGCTAGCAAATAATATCAAAGAGGATACTAAAAGCTTTTTCAAGTATATAAAGAGTAAAAGACAGGTGAGAGTAGATATAGGACCGATAGAAAATGATACTGGAGAAATTGTAATGGGAGATAAGGAGATGGCAGAGGAACTGAACAAGTATTTTGCATCAGTCTTCACTGAGGAAGACAGCAGTATACCGGACACTCAAGGGTGGCAGGGAAGAGAAGTGTGCGCAGTCACAATTACGACAGAGAAGGTACTCAGGAAGCTGAATAGGCTAAAGGTCAATAAATCTCCTGGACCAGATGGAATGCACCCTCGTGTTCTGAAGGAGATAGCTGTGCAGATTGTGGAGGCATTAGCGATGATCTTTCAAAAGTCGATAGATTCTGGCATTGTTCCGGAAGACTGGAAGATTGCAAATGTCACTCCGCTATTTAAGAAGGGGGCAAGGAAGCAAAAAGGAAATTATAGACCTGTTAGCTTGACATCCGTGGTTGGGAAGTTGTTGGAGTCGATTGCCAAGGATGAGGTTACAGAGTACCTGGAGGCATATGACAAGATAGGCAGAACTCAGCATGGATTCCTTAAAGGAAAATCCTGCCTGACAAACCTATTACAATTTTTTGAGGAAACTACCAGTAGACTAGACAAGGGAGATGCAGTAGATGTTGTATATTTGGATTTTCAGAAGGCCTTTGACAAGGTGCCACACATGAGGCTACTTAACAAGATAAGAGCCCATGAATTACGGGTAAGTTACATACGTGGATAGAGCGTTGGCTGATTGGCAGGAAACAGAGAGTGGGAATAAAGGGATCCTATTCTGATTGGCTGCCGGTTACCAGTGGTGTTCCACAGGGGTCCGTGTTGGGGCCGCTTCTTTTTACATTGTACATCGACAATTTGGATTATGGAATAGATGGCTTTGTGACTAAGTTTGCTGATGATACGAAGATAGGTGGAGGGGCCGGTAGCGCTGAGGAAACAGACAGTCTGCAGAGAGACTTGGATAGATTGGAAGAATGGGCAAAGAAGTGGCAAATGAAATACAATGTTGGAAAGTGTATGGTTATGCACTTTGGCAGAAGAAATAAACGGGCAGACTATTATTTAAATGGGGAGAGAATTCAAAGTTCTGAGATGCAACGGGACTTGGGAGTCCTCGTACAGGATACACTTAAGGTTAACCTCCAGGTTGAGTCGGTAGTGAAGAAGGCGAATGCAATGTTGGCATTCATTTCTAGAGGAATAGAGTATAGGAGCAGGGATGTGATGTTGAGGCTCTATAAGGCGCTGGTGAAACCTCACTTGGAGTACTGTGGGCAGTTTTGGTCTCCTTATTTAAGAAAGGATGTGCTGACGTTGGAGAGGGTACAGAGAAGATTCACTAGAATGATTCTGGGAATGAGAGGGTTAACATATGAGGAACGTTTGTCTGCTCTTGGACTGTATTCCTTGGAGTTTAGAAGAATGAGGGGAGACCTCATAGAAACATTTCGAATGTTGAAAGGCATGGACAGAGTGGGTGTGGCAAAGTTGTTTCCCATGATGGGGGAGTCTAGTACGAGAGGGCATGACTTAAGGATTGAGGGGCGCCCTTTCAGAACAGAAATGCGAAGAAATTTTTTTTTAGCCAGAGGGCGGTGAATCTATGGAATTTGTTGCCACGGGCAGCAGTGGAGGCCAAGTCATTGGGTGTATTTAAGGCAGAGATTGATAGGTATCTGAGTAGCCAGGGCATCAAAGGTTATGGTGAGAAGGCGGGGGAGTGGGACTAAATGGGAGAATGGATCAGCTCATGATAAAATGGTGGAGCAGACTCAATGGGCTGAATGGCTGACTTCTGCTCCTTTGTCTTATGGTCTTATGGTCTAACATAGTACTCCCACAACTTACTAACCCTAACCCTAACCTGTACACCTTTGAAATGTGAGAGGAGACCAGAGCTCCCGGAGGAACCCCACGGGGAGAACCCCGTACAAACTCCTTCCGCACAGCGGTAGAGACTAAAGCTCAATCACTGATCGCTGCGGCTCTAAAGTGTTGTGCTGACTACTATGTTAGCACACCAACCATATTCTGCTCTAGGTAGTTCATATTGGTACCAACGACGTAGGTAGGAAAAGGGAAGAGGTCCTGAAAACAGACTACAGGGAGCTAGGAAGGAAGTTGAGAAGCAGGACCTCAAAGGTAGTAATTTCAGGATTACTGCCTGTGCCACGTGACAGTGAATATAGGAATAGAGTGAGGTGGAGGATAAATGTATGGCTGAGGGATTGGAGCAGGGGTCAGAGATTCAGATTTCTGGATCATTGAGACCTCTTCTGGGGCAGGTGTGACCTGTACAAAAAAGACGGGTTGCACTTGAATCTGAGGGGGACCAATATCCTGGTGGGAGGATTGGCTAAGGCTACTGGGGAGGGTTTAAATGAGAATTGCTGGGGGTGGGAATCGAACTGAAGAGACGGAGGAAAGGGAGGATGGCTCACAAATAGAGAAAGCTTGGAGACAGTGCGAAAGGGAGGATAGGCAGGTGATAGAGAAGGGACCTGCTCAAACCATTGGTTTGAGAAGTGTCTATTTTAATGCGAAGAGCATTATGAATAAAGCGGATGAGCTTAGAGCGTGGATCAGCACTTGGAGCTATGATGTTATGGCCATTACAGTCTCGGATGGTGCAGGGACAGGAATGGCTACTTCAAGTGCCAGGCTTTAGACTTTTCAGAAAGGACAGGGAGGGAGGCAAAAGAGGTGGGGGCGTGGTACTGTTGATCAGAGATAGTGTCACGGCTGCAGAAAAGGAAGAAGTCATGGAGGGGTTGTCTACGGAGTTTCTGTGGGTAGAAATTAGGAATAGGAAGGGGTCAATAACTCTACTAGGTGTTTTTTATAGACCTCCCAATAGTAACAGGGACATCGAGGAGCAGATAGGGAGACAAATTCTGGAAAGGAGTAATAATAGCAGGGTTTTTGTGGTGGGAGTCTTTAACTTCCCAAATATAGATTGCAATCTCCCTAGAGTGAGGAGTTTAGATGGGGTAGACTTTGTTAGGTGTGCTCAGGAAGGTTTCTTGACACAATATGTAGATAAGCCTACAAGAGGAGAGGCTGTACTTGATCTGATATTGGGAAATGAACCTGGTCAGGTGTCAGGTCTCTCAGTGGGAGAGCATTTTGGAGACAGTGATCACAATTCTATCTCCTTTTCCATAGCATCGGAGTGGGTTAGGAGCAGACAAGTTAGGGAAACGTTAAATTGGAGTAAGGGGAAATATGAGGCTATCAGGCAGGAACTTAGAAGCATAAATTGGAAACAGATGTTTTCAGTGAAATGTATGGAAGAAATGTGGCAAATGTTCAGGGGATATTTGTGTGAGGTTCTGAGTAGGTACGTTCCAATGAGACAGGGAAAGGAAGGTAGGGTACAAGATCCATGGTGTACAAAGTCTGTTGTAAATCTAGTCAAGAAGAAAAGAAGAGCTTATGAAAGGTTCAAAAATCTAGGTAATGATGGGAATCTAGAAGATTATAAGGCTAGCAGGAAGGAGCTTAAGAATGAAATTAGGAGAGCCAGAAGTGGCCATGAGAAGGCCTTGGCAGACAGGATTAAGGAAAACCCCAAGGCATTCTACAAGTATGTGAAGAACAAGAGGATAAGACATGAGAGAATAGGACCAATCAAGTGTGACAGTGGAAAAGTGTGTGTGAACTGGAGGAAATAGCGGAGGTACTTAATGAATACTTTGCTTCAGTATTCACTATGGAAAAGGATCTTGGCGATTATAGGGATGACTTGCAGCAGGCTGAAAAGCTTGAACATGTAGATATTAAGGAAGAGGATGTGCTGGAGCTTTTGGAAAGCATCAAGTTGGATAAGTCACTGGGACCAGACAAGATGTACCCCAGGCTACTATGGGAGGCAAGGGAGGAGATTGCTGAGCCTCTGGCGATGATCTTTGCATCATCAATGGGGATGGGAGAGGTTCCGGAGGATTGGAGGGTCGCGGATGTTTCCTTATTCAAGAAAGGGAGTAGGGATAGCCCAGGAAATTATAGACCAGTGAGTCTTACTTCAGTAGTTGGTAAGTTGTTGGAGAAGATCCTGAGAGGCAGGATTTATGAACATTTGGAGAGGCATAATATGATTAGGAATAGTCAGCATGGCTTTGTCAAAGTCAGGTTGTGCCTTACGAGCCTGATTGAATTTTTTGAGGATGTAACTAAACACATTAATGAAGGTGGAGCCGTAGATGCAGTGTATATGGATTTTAGCAAGGCATTTGATAAGGTACCCCATGCAAGGCTTATTGAGAAGGTAAGGAGGCATGGGATCCAAGGAGATATTGATTTGTGGATCCAGAACTGGCTTGCCCATAGAAGGCAAAGAGTGGTTGTAGACGGGTCATATTCTGCATGGAGGATGGTGACCAGTGGTATGCCTCAGGGATCTGTTCTGGGACCCCTACTCTTTGTGATTTTCATAAATGACCTGGATGAGGAAGTGGAGGGATGGGTTAGTAAACTTGCTGATGACACAAAGGTTGGGGGTGTTGTGGATCGTGTGGAGGGCTGTCAGAGGTTACAATGGGACATTGATAGGATGCAAAACTGGGCTGAGAAGTGGCAGATGGAGGTCAATCCAGATAAGTGTGAGGTGGTTCCTTTTGGTAGGTCAAATATGATGGCAGAACATAGCATTAATGGTAAGACTGTTGGCTATGTGGATTATCAGAGGGATCTTAGGGTCCGAATCCATAGGACACTCAAAGCTGCTACACAGGTTGACTCTGTGGTTAAGGAGGCATACGGTGCATTGGCCTTCATCAATTGTGGGATTAAGTTTAAGAGCCGAGAGGTAATGCTGCAGCTACATAAGACCCTGGTCAGACCTCACTTGGAGTACTGTGCTCAATTCTGGTCGCCTCACTACAGGAAGGATATGGAAACCATAGACAGGGTGCAGAGGAGATTTACAAGGATGTTGCCTGGATTGGGAAGCATGCCTTATGAGAATAGGTTGAGTGAACTCAGCCTTTTTTCCTTGGAGTGACGGAGGATGAGAGGTGACCTGATAGAAGTGTAAAGATAATGAGAGGCACTGATCATGTGGATAGTCAAAGGTTTTTTTCCAGGGCTGAAATAGCCAGCATGAGAGGGCATAGTTTTAAGGTGCTTGGAATTAGGAACAGAGGAGATGTCAGGGGTAAGTTTTTAAAAGTAGAGAGTGGTAAATGCGTGGAATGGGCTGCTGGCGTTGGTGGTGGAGGCAGAAACGATAGGGTCTTTTAAGAGATTCCTGGATGGCTACATGGAGATTAGAAAAATAGAGGGCTATGGGTAAAGCCTAAACAGTTCTAAGGTAGGGACATGTTCGGCACAGTTTTGTGGGCCGAAGGGCCTGTATTGTGCTGCAGGTTTTCTGTGTTTCTAAATCTCAGAAGCAAGGCACAAAACAGGCACAATGGATGGCATGTTCTACAGATTGTCCTGTTTACTGTTGAGATGCATTTTTGTGCACATCCTGTCCTTTTAATAGTGTATTTGTTAATAATGACATTATGTGCCCATTGCGTAAGGGTCATCCAGCCAGCCCGATAAGGGTAGACTCATCGGGCTTTCATGTACCAGAAAGGGGATTGTTCACATGGTAGTTTCTCACTTGAGATAGTTTCAGAGCTACCATTTCCACTTTAAAATCACTTAAATACATCCAGGTTACACTGTTGGAAATATTTACCTTTTTGAATAATGAAAATTGTATGAAGTACATCACAGATCAAAATCTATGAATTTGGGTAGGATTCTGCCTGCAGGGTTAGTCTTGGCCTGAAAAATTAGATGTTAGTGCTAAACAAGGAAGCAATTCCTTAAAATCAGTTCCTGAATCTGGTTGTTGCCAATTGGTCAATATTTATTGACAATCTCTGATTGTCCTTGAGAAGGTGGTGAGGAGCACTGCAGTTACTCCTGGTGAAGATGCTCTCACAGTATTTTGAGGTAGTGAGCCTGAGGATTTAAAGGAGCAGTGATAAATTTGTAAGTGTAGGTAGGCAGAAATTGAAGGGCACCTGCAGGAAGATCCCATGGCCTTGCTTCCCTTGCCCTTCTTGCTTATAGAAGTTGTGGGTAGCCTCGGTGAATAACTGTGGATCATTTTGCAGATGGAACAAACCGCAGCCTTTGACTCTTGGAGAGTGGATGGAGTGATTGATGGTGGGATGCCAGTCAAGCAGGTACTTTGTCCTAGACTGTGCTATGTTTCTTAAGAGTTGTGTCTACACCCATAGAAGAAAGTATTCCACCACACTCCTGACCTGTGCTGCGAAGATGCTAGAAGGACTTTGGGGTGTCAGGGATGTGCATATGTCGCATCTCATCTGCACTAGGAGTTAGGTGTTTATGTGTCAGCCAGGCCCAGTTCAATTTTTGTTCAACAGTCACCCCCTCAGTGTTGATAATAGTGCACTGAGGTATAGACTATGTATAGAGTCTCTTGTTGGGGAAGGTCATTGGCTAGAACACTTGAGGTAGGAATGTTACCTATACTTATGAGTTCCTGCCGAAAGTTGTCCAAGTCTTGCTGTGCTAGGCACAGGTAGTTTCACTTGCTGAGAAGTTTCAAATAGAACTGAATATTCTCCCTTTCTGACATGTCAGTCCATGGCCTCCTCTTCTGTCACGATGAGGCCACTCTGGGGGTGGAGAAGCAACATCTCAGGTAGCCTCCAATCAGTAAAATTTACTCCATAATCTCCATCAGCACAGGTGTACCACCAGCCAGGTCGCGCTCTCTTCTCTCTGCCGTCATCAAGAAGGTACGGGAGACTTAGCACCCACACCAGCAGGTTCAGGAACAGTTATTGTCCTTCAACCATCAGGCTCTTGAACCAGAGGGGATAACTTCACTCAAATTCACTTGCCCCATCACTGAAATTTCCTGCAACCTATGGACTCACTTTCAAAGACTTTTCATCTCATGTCCTTAATATGTATTGCTCAGTCATTTATTGTTATTATTCTGTCTTACTTCTTGTATTTACACAGTTTGCTGTCTTTTGTTAGCACTGGTTGGTGTGGTCTTTCATCGATTTTATTATGGTTATTATTCTATTATGCATTTATTGAGCATACCTGCAAGAAAATGAATCTCAGGGTTGTATATGGTGGTGTAAATGTATTCTAAGAATACAATTACTTTGAACTTTGATGACATAAACTTCGATTTCTCTTTCTGGTATTTTTTTCCCTCTTTTTCCCTCCCCCTCTTCTTCTATTTCCCCACTTTGGCCTCTTACCTTTTCTCCTCACCTGCCTATCACCTCCTCCTGTGTCCCCTACTCTTTTGCTTTCGTCCATGGTCCACTCTCCTCTCCTATCAGGTTCCTTCTTCTCCAGCCCTTTGCCTTTCCCACCCAACTGGCTTCATCTATCACCTTCTATCTTGTCCTCCATCCCCTCCCTCCCACCTTTTTATTCTGGTGTCCTCCCCCTTAATTTCCAGTCCTAATGAAGAGTCTAGGCCTGAAACGTTGACTGTAGATGCTGCCTGACCTGCTGAGTTCGTCTGGCATTTTGTGTGTGATGCTCTGAATATTCTGCCGTCAGTGAGAATCCTTACTTTGGACTCTCTCTGGAGGAAGGTCATTAATGATGCAGCTGAAGATGGTTAGACCTGGAACACTGCAGCAGTTTTGAACCTTCTTTAGTATTCAAGTGCCATATTTTACATATACCTAGCTATTACCTAGGCTGCATTTCAAGTATGAATACTTTTCTACTTTCCTTGGTCAGCATTCTGTACTTTATCCTTAACACTGTGCTTCTCCATAGCAGTGCAATTGCACAGAATGCATCAAATTCCCAGTACAATGTCACTTGTGGGTACAACATCTTCTCTTTGCCAACAATTGCATTCCTACGTTTGTGGACATCTGTCTTCAGAGCCAGCCATGGGCACACCTTGCTGCCTGAAGCAGTTCAATTGACACAGGTTATTTTCCCTAATATTTTTGTAACCATGGTTTTAAGTGTCAGGATTAATTGCTGGCTGCAGGAGAGGGCATTACTGGATAAACCAGTCTGCTGCTCATTCCTCCATAAAGTGAGTCATGCTATGCCGTCAAGAGAAATTCCTATGTCATTTTCACTATGAAAAACAAGCATCAAGTAATCACCTGGTAAGTATTTTAAGACTGTGGTCTATAAATTATTACTCAGAAATGTAATTACATAATTCTCTGTCTTTTTGCTGAAAATTGATTTGCTTTTTCCAGAGTAGAACATCACAGTGACCATTTTTGGATAATTTCAAACCACACTGGAAGTTCAGCTAGACACTGCCTGATGTGATTTCTGAAAAAAAATGTAACATTATTGTAAATTTTTAAATGCTCTGAACAATTATTTATCAACAAGTCACTTGTAGCAGCAGAGGAACCTACACACTGGACCACTATTACACCACTATCAAGAGCGCTTACTGGGCTATCTCACTCCCACACTTTGGAAAGTCTGATCACGTGGCTGCATTTCTACTCCTAGAGCATAGACAGAGGCTGATGACAGCAGCATCAGTAGTGAGGACCAAGGAGGTATGGACAAGGGGTGTGCTTACAGAACTGCTTTTAAGCAGTGGACTGGTCTGTATTCAGGGATTCATCTTCGAGTCTGAATGAGTATGCTACAATTGTTACTGACTGCATTAAAGCCTGTGTGGATGAGTGTGTGCCTATGAGAACGTACTGTACATTCCCAAACCAAAAGCCGTGGATGAACCAGGAGTTCCATAGTCTGCTAAGGGCTAGATCTGTGGCATTCAAATCTGGCAACCCAGGTCTGTACAAGAAAACCAGGTATGACTTGCAGAGGGTTATTTCAAGAGCTAAGGAATGAATCTGAATGAGGTTGGAGGCAACATCAGATGAACATCCACACTTGGTAGGGTTTGCAGGCCATTACTTCCTACAAAGTGAAACCCAATAGCATGAATGGCAGTGATGCTTCACTACCAGCCGAGCTCAACACCCTATGCCTGCTTTGAAAGGGAGAATAAAACTACAGCTAGGAGGATCTCTGCAGCATGTGGTGACTCTGTGATCTCTGTCTCAGAGGCCGACGTCAGACTGTCTTTCAAGAGGGTGAACCCTCACAAGGTGACAGACCCCAATGGAGTACCTGGTAAGTCTCTGAAAACATGTGCCAACCAACAGGTGGGTGCGTTCAAAGACATTTTCAATCCCTCATTGCTACAGTCAGAAGCTCCCACCTGTTTCAAAAGGACAACACTTATACCAGTACCCAAGAGCAGGGTGAGACGCCTTAACCACCATTGTTCAGTAGCACTCACATCTATGGTGGTGAAGTGCTTTGAAAGGTTGGTTATGGCTAGAATTAATTCCTGTCTCAGCAAGGTCCTGGATCCACTGTAATTTGTCTATCGCCACAATAGGTCTACGGCAGATACAATCTCATTGGCTCTTCACACGGCATTGGATCACCTGAACAATACCCATGTCAGGATGCCGTTTATCAAATACAGCTCAGTGTTTAACACAATCATTCTAACAGTTCTGATTGAAAAGCTCTAGAACCTGGGCCTCTGTACCTCCCTCTACAACCGGATCCTCTACTTCCTAACCGGAAGACTACAAACTGTGCAGATCGGAAGTAACATCTCCACCTTGGTGACAATCACTGATGCACCTCGGGAGTGTGTGCTTAGCCCACTGCTCTACTCTCTCTGCATCCATAACTGCATGGCTGGGTGCAGCTCAAATGCCATTTATAAATTTGCTGATGACACGACTATTGTTAGCAGAATTTCAGATGGTGATGAGAGGACATCCGGGAGTGAGATATACCACCTAGTTGAGTGATGTTGCAGCAGCAACCTGGCACTCAACATCAGTAAGACGAAAGAACTGATTGTGGACTTCAGGAAGGGTAGGATGAGGCAACACAAACCAATCCTCACAGAGGAATCAGAAGTGGAGAGAGTGAGCAATTCCAAGTTCCTGGGTGTCAGTATCTCTGGGCATCTAACCTGGCACTACAGTGGCTATATTTCATCAAAAATTTGAGAAGATTTGCTCTGTCACCAAAAACACTTGAAAATTTCTACAGTGGTACTGTGGAGATCTTTCTAACTTGCTGCATCTAACTCACTGTCTATTATGGGGGGGGGGGGAACTGCACAGAGAGTTGTAAACGTAGTCATCTCCACCATGAGCACTAGCCTCTGTTGAATCCAGGACATTTTCAAGGAGTGATGCCTCAAAAAGGCAGAGTCCACATTAAGGACCCCCCTCACTCAGGTCATGACTTGTTTTCACTGTTACCATCAGGAGGGAGATACAGAAGCCTGAAGGCACACACTCAGCAATTCAGGAACAGCTTCTTCCCCTCTGCCATCCGATTCCTAAATGTACATTAAACCCATGAACACGACCTCACTACATTTTTTACTTTCTATTTTTGCACTACAGGTACTATGTAACTATTTTATATACTTACTGTAGCTCACAGTTTTCTCTGTTATTATGTATGGCAAGGTACTGTACTGCTGTAAGTTTCATGACATATGCCAGTGGTATTAAACTGATTCTGTTGTAGATTGAAGCTTGATGGGCAGTGCTGACTCAGGGGACAAAAGTGCCAGCTGCTGTCATGTACGTCTCTATAACATGGAGCATTGCAGAGTAACTTGGACCGTATTATCTCAAGGACGTCTGACACTGGCCACTCCCAGGAGCAACATGGTCCCACTCCAGCCACGCCAACCTGACAGGCCGAAGAATCACAGAGTCATACAACACGGAAGCAAGCCCTTTGTCCAATGTGTCTGTGAAGACCGTCAAGTACTTTTCCAAATTAACCCTATTTCTCAAAACTGGGCCTGAAGCCTCTATGAAATGTTTCTTTTTTCAAGAGCGCTTCTGCGTACTTCTTACTATAAAAACTATAACTACATGCTTCCAGTACCCACTCTAGCTGTACTTTCAATCACTCTTCCTCAAATCCTCTCTGAATCTCCTATCCGTTAATTTAAACCTCTGCCCTCTGCTGCGATAAATATTTTGCATTGTCTATACTATCTATGGCCCCTCATAACTTTATTTAGGTCAAAAAGATCAAAGTAAATTTATTATCAAAGTACATATATGTCACCATACACAACCCTGAGATTCATTTTCTTTTGGGCATACACGGTAAATCCAAGAGTCACAATAGTATCATTGAAAGATCAGACCCAGCAGGACAGACGAACAACCAATGTGCAAAAGACAACAAGCTATGCAAATACAAAAGAAAATAAATAAATAAACAAACAAACAATAAATATCGAGACCATGAGACGACGAGTTCTTGAAAGTGAGTCCGTAGATTGTGGGAACAGTTCAGTGATGGGGTGAGTGATGTTGAGTGAAAAGTGCCGTGGTTCAAGAGCCTGATGGCTGAGGGATAATAACATCGTGAACCTGGCGCTGTGGGTCCTGATGCTCCTGTGCCAATTTTTTTAATGGCCAAATGGACAAAGAAGTGGCAGACAGAATATAACTCAGGCAAGTGTATACACTTGGTAGAAGAATTAAAGGCATAGACTATTTTCTAAACCAGGAGAAAATTCAAAAATCAGATGTACAAAGGGACTGGGGGGGGCGGGGGGTGCGGGGTGGTTCTTGTGCAGGATTCCCTAAATGGTAACTTCCAGGTTGGGGCGATGGTAAGGAAAGCAAATACAATGTTAGTATTTATTTCAAGAGGACAAGAGTATAAAAGCAAGGTCGTAATGCTGACACTTTATAAGGCATTGGTCAGACCGCACTTGGAATATTCTGAGGAGTTTTGGGCTTTTTATCTAAAAGAGGTACTGGCATTGGAGAGGGCCAGAGGAGTTTCATGACAATGATTCCAGAAATGAAAGAGTTAACATATGAGGAGCTTTTCATGACACTGGGCCTATACTCGCTGGAGTTTAGAAAAATGAGGGATGACTCATTGAAACCTATAGAATATTGAAAGGTCTGGACAGAGTGGATGTGGAAAAGACATTTCCTATTGTTAGAGTGTCTACGTCCAGAGGGCAGCCTCAGAATAGAGGAATGTCAATTTAGAACAGAGATGAGGAGGAATTTCTTTAGCCAGAGGGTGGCGACTGTGTGGGATTCATTGCTACAGACAGCAGTGGAGGCCATCATTGGGTATATTTAAAGCAGAGGTTGATAGGTTCTTGATTGGTTGGGGCATCATAAGCTACAGGAAGGCAGGAGAAAGGAGTTGAAAGGGATAATAAATCAGCTGTGATGGAATGGCAGAGCAGACTTGATGGGCCAAATGGCCTAATCCTACTCCTATGTCTTATGGTCTTTTAACATCCAGTTCTTCCTCTTGCATCTTCCTTGGTTTGCCTGGCTACCTCTGTGATTATTGCATTACCCTGTAGTTGTTTCTGTAAGCACGATACTCTCTGTGAACCAGATAAAGCCAATTAAATTCATTTTTCATTGAGTCCAATTTTACCTACGCTTTTCCACTGGACAGTGAGGACAGATGCCAGTGCTAAACACCAATCACTTCAGCTACAGAGAGGCTGGGAATAGATGTATGAGACACTTACAAGTATTATGAGGGTTTAGTAAAAACTATGGTGGTATCAGCACTTTGGTAACACAATTGTGGTGTATATATTCAAAAAGAATGATTGGACAGAAGACAATGTAGATTTATTAATCTCCCTTTGACTGCAATAAAAAGGATTGAAATACAATGTTAATGCTGAAGTGTTTCTGTACAACAGCAACACTAATCAACACTCATGAAGGCTTTGCAAAGGGAAGATTCTTGCTTGATTGGCCCACCCATTTATAAGGAGCTGTGATCAGACAGTGTAAAAATTGGAAAATCTGGAAGCAATAAGCAGCTCTAGCAGCTGCTGTGGGAGAGAAACATTGATACTGCAGGCAAAGGGTTCTTCATCAGAACTGCAACAGTGAGGAATCTCGTGTGTTTTGAGGAGCACTGAGGGAGAATGGTGGAGGAAACAAAGGGAATGGCTGTGAAAGGATACAGTCCAAAGTTAGAGACAGAAATCAGAAAAAAAATCTATCAAGAGATGAAAGTTAAACATCAAGTACTGTAGCCAAAATTGTTGAATTCAATATTGTCCCAAAATGTGCTGATAGGAAAACTGATTCTTTGTTGGAAAAGCAATTCTTTGGCCACATGCAGTAGCGTAAGAACCTGCGGTCAGATAGGAAGTGGGCTGGGAAATTAAAAACACAGGAAACAGGGAACTTCCAGTCCCTTGTGCAAACTGAACAGATGTGTTCTCCAGTGTGGTCACTCAATTTGTGTTTGGTTTGTCAAACATTAACATTAAAACCGTTGCACTGATGTGGATGAAAAACAAGTGAATCACTGCTTTACCAGTCCCTAGACAATGGGAAGGGAAGGCAAGAAATTAATTCTTAATCCGCAAGGACCCCTTCTTGCAGCTTCTTAGCCTCTCCAGATCTCTTCATTGCCAGTTACCAATATGGTATTCATTGTCTCTATTTTACTATTTCCCCACTCACTCTAAGCGACCTCTCTCTGATCTTGTGGCACTTTGTTCACTGGGGACCAATCCCAATACAGTCATCAAACCTGTGGATAATTTTCCAGTTTCCTGCTTCCGTCCAGGTCATGTTCACCATTAACATCTCACCCTTCTATATACACCAGAATGCTCTGAGGGCCCACACTCCTCCCTCAGATACGTTTATCAAGTCCCCTTTTATCACCATTCTGCTTTCCTTGACCTTGTCACATTGAACAACTTCACCCTCAACTCCACTAACTTCTCCAAGTTAAAGGTATAACTATAAAAAACATATATTGGCACAGGCTATATTTGTTTCTGTATCAGATACATGGAACAGTCCTTGCTTCAGACAATTTCAGGATCCCTCTCTCAACATTAGTTACTTTTTGGTGTTGTTTGCACTCACACAGAATATGAAAATGTTATTAATTTTGCTACAAGTTTCTACACTATTTTCATATTCACGTGGTTATTTCCTTTTGTGCCATCTCCATCTCCATTTCAGTGGGCAGGTTAGTAACCATTATAATTCCACTGACTTCCAAAGCTGTTCAACTACATCTCCTCACACCCTGATCCTTGTGATGTCTCTATTCAATTCTTCAAGTTTCTCCATCACAACATGTTATAATGAGCATCCCCTCTGCTCTCTCCACTTAATCACTTCTCTGCAACTTAAGATGCATGATTTTCCCACTTTTTGAGTTCTGATAAAGGGTCATGTTAATTTATGCTGTCCGACCAGCTTCCCATGTCATTCCCTTCCATCCACCAGCATCCACACTCAACAGACCATCCTCCAATTCTGCATCCTCCATAACTGAAGAATGATCCATCGAATGTGGAGACGGGGCGTTCTACCACCAGATACACCTGGCTCTCCCATCCTTTTTCAATATTTCAGGGAGACTAGTTCCTCTATAACTTGCTGGTTTACTCTTCTATCTCCACCAAACAAGGCTGAGTGTTTCCTGAACTTTCTGGTTCTGTTCTTGATTTCTAGCATCAGAAGTTAATCCAGTTTGTCCATCTGGAGAAGAGTGTCAGAGGAACTTCAGGGCCGAACCTTGCCCCACTTCACCTGTAGTCCAGTCTCTGGTTAGACCACATTTTGGTACTCCAGAATGGGGAAGATCAAAGAGAGAACCCTCAACCATCAGAGACATCTACGATACTTCATTCGGGAGTCTAACGAGATTCGTTATGTCACCAAATACTGTAGTAAATTTATTCAGATGTACAGTAGGGAGTATTATAACTGGTTGCATCACTACCTGGTATGGAGTTTCTAATAGAAGCTGCAGAAGGTTGTAAACTTAGCCAGCCCCATCATGGGCATTAACCTCCCCACCATCAAGGACATCTTCAAAGGCAGTGCCTTAACAAAGCAGCATCCATCACTAAGGACTCTCGCCATCCAGGACATGCCCTCTTCTCATCATATTTACCATCAGGGGAGAGGTACAGGAGCCCGAGGACAAACGCTGAACATTTTAGGAATATCTTCTTCCCCTCTGCCATCAGATTTCTAAATGACCGTGAAGCCATGAACGCTGCCTCACCATTTTGCTCTTTTTACACTCTTGATTTATTTTTTATATTTTTCTTATTGTAATTAATAGTAACTTTTATGTATTGCGACCCGGCTGGTGGCATGTGGCGTCAGTGCTGGACTTCGGGACAAAAGGTCCCTGTCATAGAGTGGGTGCTGGGAGCGGACCCAAATGTAAGACACAGACACTGAAGTACCAGGAACAGGAATTGTTGAGAGAGCTGGGTTAGGGATGTGACTGGATGCAGACTAGGAGCTGGAACAAGAACACAGACATGGGCTAGGACATTGGCTAGGCAAGTGGGACCAGGACAAGGAACTGGGAACTGGGAACTGGGAGCTTGGGCTTGGACTCCGAGCCAGAGACTGGACAAGGACCAAGAACCTGGGTCTTGACTCGGGCTTGGACTCCAGAACTAGGCAAAGACATGACGTGGTCTTGGGAGACAGGACAGGAACACAGAGCCTTGATGTAGAGCATGGGAACACTGAGCCTTGGACTTGAGAGACAGGAACATAGGGACATGGAGCACAGAGCCAGGATCCCTCCTTGGGAACAGGATTTAGGGCTAGGACTCATACACGGAACACAGAGCCAGGACCCCTCCTTGGGAACAGGACTTGGGGCCGAAGCGCTACACAGAATGCTGAACACAATGAGACAGTTCCCGGCATTAGGTAGTGGCAAACAGCTGGACCTACCTAGCAAAGGCGTGGACACAGAGATGGTTCCTAACACTAGGTAGCAGCAAACGGCTGGACCTACCTAGTGAAGGTGCAGACACAGAGACGGTTCCCAACACAAGGTAGCGGCAAATAGCTGGACCTACCTAGCAAAGGCGTGGACACAGAGACAGTTCAAAACAACAATACACAGCAAGGCTCCAGTCTCGCTCTGGTGGTTGAACTTGACAAGGTTGCAGGCAAGGCTTCAGGAGAAAGGGGAAGGGAAGGGAACAGTCCAGTCTCAGGGTAACAGCAAAGACAGCCTGGCTTACCCAACAGAGGCAAGGACAGGAAGGAACAGATCCAACCACAGGGTAACAGCAAAGACGACCTGACTTATCCCACAGAAGCAAAGACAAGATACTGACAAGACAAACCGGCAACCACACACGAACCCAGGGCCACTTATATTCCCAGTCCCAAGATGAGCATCAGGTGCCTATGATTAAGCCCAACTGAAACAAGCCAGAAGACCCAGAGTCCGGAGTCCATGGACCGGACCGTAAACCGGAACGCGGCCTTCATGGACCATACCATGACAGTCCCGAGTTCGAATCCAGCCAGCTCCCCTGACGCTTTCCGTCCATGCAGGGTTACGAGCTGGTGATGTCTTTGGAAACTCTCCCGGCAGAAGGCAAGTGCAAACCACTGCTGTAATTAGCCTCGTACACCGTTCCCTACTACGTCAGAGAGGTGTGGAGAGAAAATGCCCACTAACCTGAGACACTCTGGATGTGATGTAACTTTCCTTTCCTTTATGTATTGGACTGTACTGCTGCCACAGAACAGCAAATTTCATGATGTTTGTCAGTGATAGTAAACCTGATTCTGATCTACCCCCACCTGCACTTTGTAAGTCAGTCCACCAGTCTGTGCTCCTTTACCCTGAGTAGGAACAGAAACTGAAATGGAAGATCTGGTACAGAAAGTCCTACAGTGCTGGTCCGAGGAAACAGAAGAGCGTCTACATAATTGCTTTGAGTCAATGCACTGGCCCACATTCAGGAACTCAACGGACAGCATGAATGAGCGTGTTACCAACATCACAGACTTCATCAGCAAGAGTTAGAGGACTGTGTACCAAAGAGTTCAATCAGAGTATTTCCCAACTGGAAACCATGGGTAACTTGAGAGATCCACTCCCTACTGAAATCCATATCAGTGGCATTCTAATCAAATGACCCTTACCTGTACAGGAGGTCAAGGCATGACTTTCATTAACCCACCTGGGATGCAAAGATACCAGTCCAAAAGTGAGTCCCTGACAAGAAGTCAGTTGTAACAGGGCCTGCTCTCTATAACAGGCTACAAAATGAAGCATCATTGACAACAGTGCATCCCTCCCCTATGAGCTCAATGCATGCTATGCAGGCTTTGAACAGAAGGGGAATGAAATGACACCAACATCCCTGACAGCATCCTGAATGCACTGTAACCTCAGTCACCACTGGGGACGTCAGATCAGCTTTCTGGTGAGTGAAGCTGTGGAAAGCCTTCATCCCAGATGGTGTTTCTGGCTGCATCTCAGAATCTGCATGGATCAGCTGGCAGGTGTATTTGCAGATTTTTAACCTCTCCCTTCAGCAATCTGAGGTTCCCACCTGCTTTAAGAAGACCACAGTCATCTTGATGCCAAATAAAACAAAGGTAACGTGCCTCAATGATTATCATACAGTTTCTCTGACATCTACTATCATGGAGTGGTTCGAGAGGCTAGTCATCTCCAGACAACTTTGACTCTCTGCAATTTGCCAACTACAGAAACAGGTCTACAGCAGTTAGCTTGGCTCTGCACTTCTCTCTAAAGCATCTGGATAACAAAGACGTCCACATCAGAATCCTACTTTCTGACTACAGATCCACCTTCAATAGCATAATTCCAAACAAACGCATCTCCAAGCTATTGACTTGGGACTCAACGCCAAAGACCCCTCCCACCTTTGGACGTTCTCTCTTGTTTCCCTTCCATTCGGCAGAAGACACAAATCTTGAAAACTCATGCTACCAGGCTTTAGGACATCTTCTATCCTGCTGTAACAAGACTACTGAACGTTGCTTGTATGTTGATGATAAACTCTTCACCTCGCAATTTAACTCATCATGCCCTTGCACCATATTGTCTATCTGCATTGCAATTTTCTGTGACTTTAACACAATCATCTATATTCTGTTACTATTTTTCCCTACATACTATTTCAAAGTAGTTATGTTTTTGAACTGATCTGTACAGATGGCTTGCAAAACTAAATTCTTCACTGTAGCTCTTAATGTATGATATTAATAAACCAATCCCAAACCAATGGCCGTACTAACTGCTCTCCGGATCCAAACCACGGAGTGCAAGTAGGCAGGGAACCTGGGCAGTCACTGCCAGATTGGACACTGGCTCAGATCCTTCTGAAGGTGAGGGACTGCCCAAACACAATTACACCTTGTCAGGAAAGTGATCTGGAACTTTCTTGTATCTTGCAAAACTGATGAAAGAAGATGCACATACAGCTACTGTCACCTTCCTTCACATGCTTGTAACTACAGGCTTCAGCAGGTTCTAGACACCCACTCCAACTAGCCCATGTTATGGCATGCTGATCCCCATGATTTGGAATTATAGTTTACCCATCTTCATATTATATAGCCTTAATGACATTAATTGTCATTACTGTGTTGGATATTTTTCATTAATATTGTTGAAAGTCCTTTAAGGTTTCTGTTACCAGTGACAACCTGCAATTTGCCAAGCCCCTCACAGAGTGAAACATTCCAGCTGTCATTTGCATGAACAAAATCTTGGTTAACATCCTCAATTTTAAGGACCGATTAAAAAACGTTTTAAATTCTTAGGCAGAATTAGTGAAGCAATGGTAAATTGGGGTGGGAGTAGGTTACAAAAGTTGACAGGTGAGAGGCCTTGGAGGCACATGGGGCAAAAAAAATCTGACAACTGAATAAACTTCAAGAACGTTGAGATATGGGGCAATTAGGTAACGTCCAAGAGGTGGAAATAGGTGGTATTAATAATAGCGCAGGTATCTGGTTAGAAGCTCAACCGGAGTGAAGTGTAATCCCCAAGGGCTTGGGAACAGTTGCAGGATTGCCTTGAGTCCGTGGACTGGGCCATTTTCAAGAACTCATCTGAGGACTTGAATGACTCCACCAGGATCATTACAGACTTCATTAAAACAGCTGTGGATCATTGTGTTCCCTACACATCGTTGAGGGTTTTCCCCAATCAGAAGCCCTGGATGAACGATGAAATCCAGAATCTGCTGAGAGTCAGATCAGAGGCCTTCAAGTCTGGGGATTAAGAATGCTACCAGAGTTGCAGGTATGATTTCCGAAAAGCCATCTCTTGGGCGATGGAGATTCTGGACTAGGCTGGAATCAATGAGGGGTGCTTGACAGCTGTGGCAGCGTATGAGTGCCATAACCTCCTACAAAGCTATATCTTGCAATGTAGGGAATAGCAGAGATTCACTTCCAGGTGAGCTCAATATCTTCTATGCTCACTTTGACCGCCAGAACAGGGAGGAACCATCACACACCCTCATATCTCCCAATGGTTCTTTGGTCTCAGTACCTGAAGACGACATGTGGTCTGCCTTCAGAAGAGTGAATCCAAGGAAAGAATTCTGTCTGGACGGAGTCCCTGGCTGAGTACTGCAGACCTGTGCTGACCAGCTGGCTGGTGTATTCACAGATATCTTCAACCTCTCGCTCTGGCAGTGTGTTGTACTGACCTGCTTCAAGCAGGCTTCCATCATACAGGTGTTCAAGAAGAGCACGGTAACCTGTCTAAATGACTATTTCCCGGTGACACTTACATCCACAGTGAGGAAGTGTTTTGAGAGACTGGTGATGAAGCATACCAGCTCCTGTCTGAGTGGAGACTTGGATCCACTCCACTTCACCTAACGAAGCAACAGGTCTACAGCAGATGCTGTCTCGTTGGCTCTTCACACAACCCTGGAACATCTAGACAGCAAAGATGTATACATCAGGATGCTCTTCATCAATTATAGCTCAGTGTTACTGTTCAAGAATCCCACATTCTCGTTAAAATTCACATCAAATCTAATTATTTCCAAATGACTGTGAGGTTTCAGTGTCTCACTTGTCTTACCTCTCATCAATCTTTCTTTCTTTTCCAATCTTTTTATTAGTTTCAATATCAAACAGATTACAAAAAGTAGGTACATGATAATTGGGATTATATTAATTGATAATAATTATTGGAATTTACAGTCAGGTAACACATGGTTAGAAACATCCCAAAATCACACAGATTAGTAACAAAATATGTAAGGAGTATACATAAAATATAAAAATATCGTAAAAAAGAAAAAGAAAATATCTCCTAAAAAAAACTAATCTACCCAAACTAAAGAAAACTAAAGAAAAACAGAAGAAAGGGCTATTTTGATATCTCAGATAGAACCAATAGTGTTGCCACTTCCGCTCCTCTCCCCATATAATGAAATCACAAAATAGATTTGGCAAGGGTCAAATTACTTCATGTGGAAGTATTGAATAAATGGTCTCCAAGTCTCATCAAATTTAATAGATGGATCAAAAATGACACTTCTAATTTTTTTCAAGATTTAAACAAGACATAGTTTGAGAAAACCAATGAAATGTAGTAGGAGGATTAATCTCTTTCCAATTCAATAGTATAGATCTTCTAGCCATTAAAGTAACAAAAGCAATCATCGGACAAACTGAAGAGGTCAAATAACGTTTTTCTATCATTGGTAAACCAAAAATGGCAGTAATAGGATGAGGTTGTAAATCAATATTCAAGACAATGGAAATAATACCAAAAATATCGTCCCAATATTTCTTCAATAAAGGGCAAGACAAAAACATATGAGTTAATGAAGCTATATCAGAATGACATCTATCACATATAGGGTTTATATGAGAGTAATAACGAGCTAGTTTATCCTTAGACATATAAGCCCTGTGTACAACTTTAAACTGTTTCAACGCATGTTTAGCACAAATAGAAGAAGAATTAACTAATTGAAAAATTTTTTTGCCCTTTCCCAGTCATTCTTAATTGTATTGGAAACATCTGAATTTATTTTCCTTATCATATTATAAATAATTGCTATTGAACCTTTCTGAAAAAAGGTTTAAATCCAAAATTTTTCCCAATACATCAGTGGAATATGAAATCGGAAAGGTAGTAAGAACAGTATTTTAAAAGTTTCTAATCTGTAAATATCTAAAAAATGTGATCTAGGTAAATTATATTTATTAGATAATTGTTCAAAAGATATAAAACAATTATCTGAAAATAAATCAGAAAAACGTATTATACCCTTTGTTTTCCAGACCAAATATGCTTGATCTAAAAAAGAAGGTTGAAAAAGAAAGTTGGATATAATAAGGGCTAGTTAGAATAAATTGATTCAGTCCAACAAATTTTCGAAACTGAAACCATATTCGAAGAGTATATTTAACTATTGGGTTATCCATTTGTTTGTCCAGTTTAGAAAAAGTCAAAAGGAAGTGGGGTCCCTAACATAGAACCCAACGAAAATCCTGAGACAGAATTACATTCAAGATTAACCCATTGTGGACTTGAAACTGTATCCCAATTCCATGTCCAAAATGTTAAATGATGAATATTAATCGCCCAATAGTAGAATCTAAAGTTTGGCAATGCTAAGCCACTCTCCGTTTTGGGCTTCTGTAAGTGTCTTTTACCTAATCTAGGATTTTTATTCTGCCATATTTTTGAATCAACCTTATCAAAAAAGGATTTCGGAATAAAAATCAGCAAAGCTTGAAATAAATATAGAAACTTAGGTAAAATAATCATCTTAACAGCGTTGATCTGACCAATTAATGACAAAAACATTGGTGACCATTACCCCTCATCAATCTTACTGACTTCTTGACTGCAATTGCCTGAAGTTTTCTGAAAACATAATTAGTGACACAGCGAACATGAACATACTCATGCTTAATATTTTTATTTGAAGAACCTTCAATTTCAGTGAAAGAAGGAAAATAAATTGTTGTGTGAATCAGCAGGCAGAATTTTTAAAAGATCCGATTTAAAAAGTCCATTCGTGACACAAGCATCATATTGAGGGAGCCATTTGAGATCATTCGATAAACTTACTGCTACAGGAAGAACATGGTAATTTTATTCAGTACAACTTACAAGATAATGGGCGTACTAATGAGAACGTAAGAAATGTCAACAGAGGTAGGCCATTCAGCACCTGACATCTGCTATACCATTTCATAAAATTATGACTGATCTCTTAGAGCAATTTTCTAGACAGCAATAATCTCATAACCTTTAATTGTTGTAATACTGGTATGACCGCAAACAACAGGAATTCTGCAGATGCTGGAAATTCAAGCAACACACATCAAAGTTGCTGGTGAACGCAGCAGGCCAGGCAGCATCTATAGGAAGAGGTACAGTAGACGTTTCAGGCCGAGACCCTTCATCAGGACTAATTGAAGGAAGAGTTAGTAAGAGATTTGAAAGTGGGAGGGGGAGGGGGAGATCCAAAATAATAGGAGAAGACAGGAGGGGGAGGGATGGAGCCAAGTGCTGGACAGGTGATTGGCAAAAGGGATATGAGAGGATCATGGGACAGGAGGTCCGGGGAGAAAGACAAGGGGGGGAACCAGAGGATGGCAAGGGGTATAGTCAGATGTACAGAGGGAGAAAAAGGAGAGTGAGAGAAAGAATGTGTGTATAAAAATAAATAACGGATGGGGTACGAGGGGGAGGTGGGGCATTAGCGGAAGTGAGAGAAGTCGATGTTCATGCCATCAGGTTGGAGGCTACCCAGACGGAATATAAGGTGTTGTTCCTCCAACCTGAGTGTGGCTTCATCTTTACAGTAGAGGAGGCCGTGGATAGACATGTCAGAATGGGAATGGGATGTGGAATTAAAATGTGTGGCCACTGGGAGATCCTGCTCTCTCTGGCGGACAGAGCGTAGGTGTTCAGCAAAGCGGTCTCCCAGTCTGCGTCTGGTCTCGCCAATATATAAAAGGCCACATCAGGAGCACCGGACGCAGTATATCACCCCAGCCGACTCACAGGTGAAGTGCCGCCTCAGCTGGAAGTCTGTCTGGGGCCCTGAATGGTGGTAAGGGAAGAAGTGTAAGGACATGTGTAGCACTTGTTCCGCTTACAAGGATAAGTGCCAGGAGGGAGATCAGTGGGGAGGGATGGGGGGGAGGAATGGACAAGGGAGTCGCGTAGGGAGCGATCCCTGCGGAAAGCAGAGGGGGGGGGAGGGAAAGATTTGCTTAGTGGTGGGATCCCGTTGGAGGTGGCAGAAGTTACGGAGAATAATATGTTGGACCCGGAGGCTGGTGGGGTGGTAGGTGAGGACCAGGGGAACCCTATTCCTAGTGGGGTGGCGGGAGGATGGAGTGAGAGCAGATGTACGTGAAATGGGGGAGATGCGTTTAAGAGCAGAGTTGATAGTGGAGGAAGGGAAGCCCCTTTCTTTAAAAAAGGAGGACATCTCCCTTGTCCTGGAATGAAAAGCCTCATCCTGAGAGCAGATGCGGCGGAGACGGAGGAATTGCGAGAAGGGGATGGCATTTTTGCAAGAGACAGGGTGAGAAGAGGAATAGTCCAGATAGCTGTGAGAGTCAGTTGGCTTATAGTAGACATCAGTGGATAAGCTGACTCCAGAGACAGAGACAGAAAGATCTAGAAAGGGGAGGGAGGTGTCGGAAACGGACCAGATAAACTTGAGGGCAGGGTGAAAGTTGGAGGCAAAGTTAATAAAGTCAACGAGCTCAGCATGCGTGCAGGAAGCAGCGCCAATGCAGTCGTCGATGTAGCGAAGGAAAAGTGGGGGACAGATACCAGAATAGGCACAGAACATAGATTGTTTCACAAAGCCAACAAAAAGGTAGGCATAGCTAGGACCCATACGGGTGCCCATAGCTACACCTTTAGTTTGGAGGAAGTGGGAGGAGCCAAAGGAGAAATTATTAAGAGTAAGGACTAATTCCGCTAGATGGAGCAGAGCGGTGGTAGAGGGGAACTCTCAGGATGAGGCTTTTCACTCCAGGACGAGGGAAATGTCCTCCTTTTTTAAAGAAAGGGGCTTCCCTTCCTCCACTATCAACTCTGCTCTCAAACGCATCTCCCCCATTTCACGCACGTCTGCTCTCACTCCATCCTCCCGCCACCCCACTAGGAATAGGGTTCCTCGGTCCTCACCTACCACCCCACCAGCCTCCGAGTCCAACATATTATTCTCCGTAACTTCCGCCACCTCCAACGGGTTCCCACCACTAAGCACATCTTTCCCTCCCCCCCCTTCTGCTTTCCGCAGGGATCGCTCCCTACGCGACTCCCTTGTCCATTCCTCCCCCCCATCCCTCCCCACTGATCTCCCTCCTGGCACTTATCCTTGTAAGCGGAACAAGTGCTACACATGCCCTTACACTTCCTCCCTTACTACCATGCAGGGCCCCAGACAGTCCTTCCAGGTGAGGTGATACTTCACCTGTGAGTCGGCTGGGGTGATATACTGCGTCCGGTGCTCCCGATGTGGCCTTCTATATATTGGTGAGACCCGACGCAGACTGGGAGACCGCTTTGCTGAACACCTACGCTGTCCGCCAGAGAAAGCAGAATCTCCCAGTGGCCACACATTTTAATTCCACATCCCATTCCCATTCTGATGTGTCTATCCACGGCCTCCTCTACTGTAAAGATGAGGCCACACTCAGGTTAGAGGAACAACACCTTATATTCCGTCTGGGTAGCCTCCAACCTGATGGCATGAACATCGACTTCTCTAACTTCCGCTAATGCCCCACCTCCCCCTCGTACCCCATCCGTTATTTATTTTTAAACACACATTCTTTCTCTCACTCTCCTTTTTCTCCCTCTGTCCCTCTGACTATACCTCTTGCCCATCATCTGGGTTCCCCCCCTCCCCCTTTTCCTTCTCCCTGGGCCTCCTGTCACATGATTCTCTCATATCCCTTTTGCCATCACCTGTCCAGCTCTTGGCTCCATCCCTCCCCCTCCTCCTATCATTTTGGATCTCCCCCTCCCCCTCCCACTTTCAAATCTCTTACTAACTCTTCCTTCAATTAGTCCTGACGAAGGGTCTCGGCCTGAAACATCGACTGTACCTCTTGCTAGAGATGCTGCCTGGCCTGCTGCGTTCACCAGCAACTTTGATGAATACTGGTATGAGTATTGGTTTATTACTGTGGCATGCACTGATATACAATGAAGAGGTTTTGTTTGTGTGTCATCTGGTCAGATCAAGCTATACATAAGTAGACTGAGGTAGTAAAAAGAGAAACAGAATGCAGAATATGGTGTTGCACGGAATCAATCACTGTCTTGAATTCACTTGTTGACGAAGCTTCCAAAGCTCTCTTTACTGCAGATGCAAAAGTTTTACCACACTTTGGGTGGTGAAGATCTTTCTTCTTATCTCTGTCCTGAATACTGACAATCTACGCTGAATGGCATCCACTGGCTTGTTCTTGCATCTATTCTGTAAAAATGGTATATGTCTTGTAACTTGCTCATTGTGCAGGTGCATTAAGAACTGAAGAAAGAGAAGCAGGAGTAGGTCATTTTATCCTTTGGCTGATCTTTCATCTCGGTGCCATCTTGCTGCACTAACCTCATGTCCCTTCATTCCCTTAACATCCAAAAATCAACTAGTCTCTGTCTTAAACATAGTCAACATCTAACAAATTCTACAGCACTCTTGGGCAAAGATTCCAAAGCTCAATGGATAAGAAAATTCTTTTCAGCTCTGTTGAATGTTTGACCCCTTATTTCATGATGTGATCCTTGATTGTAGATAATCTAGCTTGGGGAAACAGCAACTCCTTCCCCCAGCCTGTTAACTCCTATGAAATTGTTGTATGTTTCGATAAGATCATATCTCACTATGTACCAGTCACTCCCTCTTCCCACCGGCACCCAACCCCTCCCTCACTGCATCGGGCAGGAGGCACATAAGCTCGAGAACACACATCGCCATGGTCAAGGACATCTTGATTCTGGAATGGACCTCTTAAACTCTAAAGACGAAGCTACATTATCATGGTCCTTGCATTTAATTTGTCTACTCACACTACACTCTCCCTAACAGTAACACTATAGGCTGATTTTGCTTTCTTTTTGTACTAACTTGATGTACCAGAGTTTGGAATAATTTGCCTGGATGGGATGCAGACAAAAGATTTTCACTGTATATGTGATATTAATAAACCAATTACTAACTCAAGAGAAAAAAGTTAAAAGTAAGTTTATTATCAAAGTACATACATGTCACCATATACTGCCGAGATTCATTTTCTTTTGGGCATACTCAGTAATCAAAGAAACACAACAGAAAGAATAAAAGACCACACCCAACAGATTAGTCAAACAACCAACATGCAAAAGACAACAAAATGTGCAAACAAACAAACAAATAAATAATGAGAACATCAGATGAAAATCCTTGAAAGTGAGTCCATAGATTGTTGGAACAGTTCAGTGATGGTGCAAGTGAAGCTGAGTGAAGTTATCCTCTCTGGTTCAAGAGCCTGATGACTGAAGGGTAATAACTGTTTCTGAACCTGGGTTGTGGGTCCATAAGACCATAAGATATAGGAGCAGAAGTATCGAGTCTGCTCCGCCATTCAATCATGGGCTGCTCCAATTCTTCCAGTCATCCCTACTCCCCTGCTTTCTCCCCATACCCTTTGATGCCCTGGCTAATCAAGAGCCTATCTATCTCTGCCTTAAATACTCCCAATGACTTGGCCTCCACAGCTGCTCGTGGCAACAAATTCCACAGATTTACCACCCTCTGACTAAAGTAATTTCTCCACAACTCTGTTCTAAATGGACGTCCTTCAATCCTGAAGTCGTGCCCCTTTGTTCTAGAATCCCCTACCATGCTATAACTTTGTCATACCTAATCTGTTCAGGCCTTTTAACATTCAGAATGTTTCTAGGAGATCCCCCCTCTTTCTCCTGAACTCCAGGGAATACAGCCCAAGAGCTGCCAGACGTTCCTCATACTATAACCCCTTCATTCCTGGAAACATTCTCGTGAATCTTCTCTAAACCCTCTCCAATGTCAGTATATCCTTTCTAAAATAAGGAGCCCAAAACTGCACACAATACTCCCAAGTGTGTCTCACGAGTGCCTTATACACCAAGTGTGGTCACATCCCTGCTCTTATAATTCTAGACCTCTATAAATTAATGCCAACATTACATTCACCTTCTTTACCACTGACTCAACCTGGAGGTTAACCTTTAAGGTATCCTGGCACACGGACTCCCAAGTCCCTTTGCATCTCTGCATTTTGAATTCTCTCCCCATCTAAATGAGGTCCTGAGGTTCCTGTAGCTTTTTCCTGATGGCAGCAGTGAGAAGAGAGCATGCCTGGATAATGGGGGTCATTGACAATAGATGCTACTTTCCTACAACATGTAGATGTGCTTGGTGGTGGGGAAGGCTTTACGATCCTGTATGCCTAATCTCTCAGAATACAACAAACCAACCATCCCAGGATTCAACCTGATGAACCAAGTCTGCAAATTATCTTTTGTGATTGTACTTAACTTAGTCAGGGTGACCAGACCTTTACTCAATATTCCAGATGCTGTTTCATCACGGTTCCATATCGAAGCAATGCAAATGAACTCCTATACATAAATTTTCTTGCAATAAGGGCCAAAATACCATTTGATTTCCTAATTTTTTGCTGTTCCTACATGCTAACATTCAGTGATTCCCAGGTTTGTTGAAATAAAGCACCCTTCAATGTCTCACTCTTGCGAAACATACTCTGGTTTTCTCTTTTCTTTCTACCAAGGTTAATGACCTCACACTTTTTCCATATTATACCTTTTCACTGCCCATTTTCTCAACTGACAATATTCCCTTGAAGTCTTTCTATGCCTCTTCATATCAGACCTAGAACCCATCTTCTCATCATCAACAAACTTGAACATACTGTATTAGATTTAATTCCCTCATTCTGATCATTAGTATAGTTTGTGAAGAGCTAGGGTTATCAGCTCCTTGGGATTCCTTTTCTGTTTCATCAATGGTATTTTTTCACAAATGCTCCTTTTTCCAACTCCTCATTCAATGTTCTCTGCAGTTCTGCATAAACATATAAAGTCCTTGCATTCATGATTTACCTTTGTGACAGTCAGCATGCATAGACGTCTTTGGTGCTCACATGAAGCTCAACATTTCACAATTGACTTGGGGCCCAATACTATAATCTTGCAATATGCGAATATTTCTGAAGTTGTCTTTGTTGAACTACATTGTGATATACATTATCACTATCTTTAGTCAACAAACAATGCAATTCCTTTTAGGTTCCACATGGTAGACTTATTCAGAAAGTTAGAAGGCATGGGATCCAGGGAAGTTTGGCCAGGTGGATTCAGAATTGGCTTGCCTGCAGAAGGCAGAGGGTGGTGGTGGAGGGAGTACATTCAGATTAGAGGGTTGTGACTAGTGGTGTGATCTGTTCTGGGACCTCTACTTTTCGTGATTTTTATTAATGACCTGGATGTGGGGGTAGAAGGGTGGGCTGGCATGTTTGCAGACGACACAAAGGTTGGTGGTGTTGTAGATAGTGTAGAGGATTGTCAAAGATTGGAGAGGGACATTGATAGGATGCAGAAGTGGGCTGAGAAGTGGCAGATGGAGTTCAACCCGGAGAAGTGTGAGGTGGTACACTTTGGAAGGGCAAACTCCAAGGCAGAGTACAAAGTAAATGGCAGGATACCTGGTATTGTGGAGGAGCAGAGGGATCTTGGGGTACATGTCCACAGATCCCTGAAAGTTGCCTCACAGGTGGATAGGGTAATTAAGAAAGCTTATGGGGTGTTAGCTTTCATAAGTTGAGGGATAGAGTTTAAGAGTCGCGATGTAATGATGCAGCTCTATAAAACTCTGGTTAGGCCACGCTTGGAGTACTGTGTCCAGTTCCGGTCACCTCACTATAGGAAGGATGTGGAAGCATTGGAAAGGGTACAGAGGAGATTTACCAGGATGCTGCCTGGTTTAGAAAGTATGCATTATGATCAGAGATTAAGGGAGTGAGGGCTTTACTCTTTGGAGAGAAGGAGGATGAGAGGAGACATGATAGAGGTGTACAAGATAATAAGAGGAATAGATAGAGTGGATAGCCAGCGCCTCTTCCCCAGGGCACCACTGCTCAATACAAGAGGACATGGCTTTAAGGTAAGGGGTGGGAAGTTCAAGGGGGATATTAGAGGAAGGTTTTTTACTCAGAGAGTGGTTGGTGCGTGGAATGCACTGCCTGAGTCAGTGGTGGAGGCAGATATACTAGGGAAGTTTAAGAGACTACTAGACAGGTATATGGAATTTAAGGTGGGGGCTTATATGGGAGGTAGGGTTTGAGGGTTGGCACAACATTGTGGGCTGAAGGGCCTATACTGTGCTGTACTATTCTATGTTCTATGTTCAAAGAGGCAATTATGCTTTGGAATGCTGCCTTTCAGGAAAGTAGCACTAACTGGTGCTGTTAGGACGTATTCTGGAGTTATGGTATATAGCAAATATTAATTTCAACAGCAACCAGTCTTCAGACCTGAATGTGGTTTGTAGGTTGAGTTCAAAATGCAGCCCAGAACAATACTGTTCTTCGAACTGCAGACAGGGGTCGATTGCAAACAAAGGAACACCCCCTTGATCTGAGATGCTTGCATGAACGCAGTCCGGAGTCATTGGGGATTAACATTCATTCTGGGTGCCTGGAGTGTTGGTGAGAAGATGGACGTGTTTGAAGATTATGTGTAATTCAAAGGAAGCATTCTAGATAACCATAGAATTGTCCTGCTGTACCCTTTGATCTTTAGCATATAACAATGTCAGGTAATATTGGCTCTGGGAGCCTCTTCTAAGAGTGTGTCCAGTATGTGTGCTGAATAAAGACCTCTATATCACTAGCTTCAGTGACTCTGTTCACAGTCTCAACAGTTGCAACAACAGGAGATTCTCTGCCATCATCAATAATTTCAGAAAGATGGTCACTATACCTAAACGCATTGCTACTGTTCATCCATGACTTGATAAACTCTGGTATTCATTCTTACAGATGTGCTACTGGGTTTGTTTGATGTGCCAGATATCTTTTGATGTTGTGCTCAACCAATTGATTACTGTCGAAACAATACCTTGATGAGTAAAATCAGTAACAATGGCTGGAAGGTAACACACGATCTGAGGTTGGTGGACACGGGAGATTACAGATCCTAGATCCCAAGGAACTAAGCAGGTCAGGCAGCATCTGTGGAGAAAAACAGACCTAATGAAGGGTTTGAGATCTTTCATCGCAAATGAAAGATGAAGGGAGATAGTATAAAAAAGTGGAGGGAAATGAAGTTGGTGATAGTCAGATGGAGGAGGGGAGAGTAGCTGTGGTGCCAGGAGCTGGGAAGTGATAGATGGAAAGAACAATGGGCTGAAGATGATGGAATCTGATAGGAGAGGAGGGTAGTGTATGGAATCAAGGGATGGAGGCAGGGAGGGTAGATGAGAGTAGTGGGGGGTCGTGAACCAGTGTGTGGAAGATGGGCAGCTGGAGAGAGGAAGAAAATGGGGTGATGGAGGTGGGGGTGAGTGATTCCTATGGAAAGCAGGAAGTGGTGAAGATCTTCCCCTTCTTCTCCTCTCCACTCCTTTTGGTTCTTTCAGACATCACCCTCTTTGTGAATCCCTCATCCCTCACCATCTCCGGGCACTTACCCTGTGACGGCAAAAGGTGAAATACCTATTCCTAGACTTCCTCCCTCACCACCAGCAGCTCTTCCAGGTAAAGCAGTCATTCACATGCAAAACTCTGGCCGTTTATTACATCCGGTTCTCCCGATGTGGCTCCTCTACGTCACTGAGACTAGCCACAAACTGGGTGACTGCTCCATTCTGTCTGTCGTAGCCATCTGGATCTTCCAGTGACCAGCCATTTTCATTCTGCTCCCCACCAATGTACTCTGTCCTCGACCTCTGTAACTGCCAGGATGAGGTGAAACAGGAACTAGAAGAACAGCCACTCATATTCTGCCCGAGTGATCTTTAACATGATGATGTGAACATTGAATTTTCCAACTTCTGGTAAGCTGGTCCCCCTCTATCTCTTTACTCTCTTCTCTTTATCTACCCAGTTCTTTCTACACTCACCCCTTCTCCCATCACACTGCTTCATTCCCCTCCTCTACCCTCTCCATCAGCTCATCACCCACACACTCCTCCCACTCATCCCCTCCCCACTTCCATCCCTTGATTCTACTCTCTGCCTTCCTTTCCTATCCGACTCAATCATCTTCAGCTGTTTGTCACTTCCACCTGTCGCCTCTGGCACTATTGTCATTCCCCACCTCCACCTTCCATCTGCCCATCAACTAGATCCATCTATTGCCTTCTAGATCTTGCTCCTCCTCTTCCTTCCACTTTTTTATACTGAGTAAATCCTCTTTCGGTTGAGAGGAAGGGTCTCGACCCAAACCACTAACTGCCCGTTCACTGAGTGACCTGCCTTTTGTCTATTGGGGGCCTTGTAAGTGCACATCCACAGCACGAGAGGGAGCAGCACCATGGGCCGTTCCTATTTGTGTGGCTGAATTCCTGTTTTGCCCAGTGACCCATCAACAGCCTGCTCCTCGCTTTGTGCCAGCTTCTGCTTTGCTTCATGTCATCACTGCTGTCTTTATTTTATTCCATATGTTCTCTTTACAATTACAAATGTCAGTATTTGTATCTCTACAAAGTCAGTGGCTGATGCTGTGGTGAAATTCAGAAACGTACCAAAGCCGCCTGAGATTACGTGAAATACTGTGCTAACACTCGGAGTTGGTTGTCATTCCCAGACTGTCAAAGGTATACTAATATTGTAAAATGTTCTGGCATTTTCTTGCTGTGTTAGAGTAGGGTGACAGGGAAAACGGTTGATTGTTGGTTCCCTCATTGTGTTGATGGATTTGCCTGTCAGAACCAGGAAATGAATTTGTGAGCTGCAGATGTTCACTTCTACTTGAATTTGAGAGCCTGTCACATGTTATAGATAAACATTACACAGAAAAGGTTATCCAAACAGTTGTTGCTTCTACGTTGGCTTCAACACTTGGTGCATGATTCAATGAGTTTTGTCACAGTAGCCTCACATGAAATGGATGAGTTTACCATGATGCATCTTGGCTGGATGTTCTGACAGCCACTCAGTCCAACCTACGCACAATAACCAACGGGCACCCTTTGATATAAACCCCATTACCCAGCACTTGATTGTAGCCCCCCCCCCCCCACCCCGGCCACCTTCAGGGTCGCTTGGCTCGCTGTCGTCTAGGGAAACAGCCTTGGCCCTGCCAAACTGGATAATTCGTTTGTGTGGATGCTGTGTGAGGTACCCCACCCCGCCCAAATAACAGACAATACACCAGATGCAATTAAATGATTTACAGTTTATAGATATTACTGGAACTATATAATTAAAAGAGAATAAAATATAAAAGGAAAATAAAAGGCGCCACACTTATCAAAGTTCAATCTCTTCGTGCACAAAAACCGTTGGAGCTCAAGGACCTTCTTCTTCACCCTGCGACCCCCTCGGACCACCTCGACCGGCCGCCTGGGACCAACAATGGTGGTCGACCAGACGCTCCACACGAGTCCGTCTCCGTCTCCTCGCCGAACGTCCCGCTCGGGGTCCGACCTCGTTATTGGACTCACAGCACCTCATCCATCCTCTGTCTTGCTCTCCTGCCTTCTCCCCCAAAACCCCGCGCATACAGTATCCTTTCCAAGTGCCTGCCACTGAAATTATGTTGATATGCACCCTTCAATTTTCTGCAATTACATCTTTTGATCAAGATCAGAAACAGTAAACTATCTTGAATAGCAACAAGACCGGATCTTGTAGTGGAGTGAAACGGACCAGATTCCGTAGTGGAGTGAAACTGACCGGATCTTGTAGTGGAGTGAAACGGACCAGATCCCGTAGTGGAGTGAAACTGACCGGATTCTGTAGTGGAGTGAAAGGACCGGAGTCCGTAGTGGAGTGAAACCGACCGGATTCCGTAGTGGAGTGAAAGGACTGGATTCTGTAGTGCAGTGAAATGGGCAGCATTTACTTCTTGTAACTATTACTTGTGAGTGATTGTGTTTTGTAAGTATAGTGTAATTTTCACTACCATAGTGTAAAGGGGGACGTTTAATTTTGTTAACAATATTTGTGAGTTCCGATCCTATCATTCCATTTAACCCCTGTTCTAGACTCAGAATTGCAATCGTATCTGCATCTTAGCACTGAGCAAGTCCAACATGAAGGGAAGGCATGGACAGAGCATTACTGTCCACCGAAACACACGTGGCCAATGTTGGCTGACTTGCACAGACTGACATTGGATAAGGTGCTGTCAGCAGCTGCAGGGTTGACTGGAAGCTGGATTCAATCACAGAACCAGCATGCACGGACTCTTCCACAGCACATTGAAAAACAACAGCGATGTATATTCTTCATGACACTATCACACACACACGGTGTTCACAATGGCTTCAACCTTGTTAACAGTGAAATCTTTGACCAGTGAAACATTGATATCTGTGATTACTTACACAGTATCCTGCTGTAAAATGTAGAACACTGGTATTGCCGGATTTTTTTTCTTTCTCTCTCTCTCTCTCTCTCACACACACACACACACACACAATCTAATGCTGGAAAACACACACTATTTTAATAAGGAAATGTCATTACGTATCTGAAACAAGGCGCAGCTGCATGGAGCACTGGAATAGAAGGACGGATATGGAGATGATGTTTCTTCTTGTGGGAGAATTTAAAAGCAAGAGATCAATTGTTTTGAAAGATCATCACCTATGAGTCAAAATGTTTTCTCTGAGAGAATCTAAAAAGGTCATGGAAATGTTAACATATGCATGTTCCCACCCAGTCACACACCGCCCTGCCTTAGAAAGATTTCAAAGTGGAAATAATTTGGAAAATGTGTAGCTCGGGTGTTTGATGGTTGGGTTGATCTTGGCAATTTACTCGCATGTCGGTACAATTATTTGTCTTGTCTGCTATTGCTTTTCTTCTGATAACCCGTCCAGCAAAGTACATGTTCTAAACTAGCTAGATAATCTTTGTCTGCCATGCCTTTCAATTTAAAATTGAGGCCTCTTGTTCTGTACTGGATGATGCTCTACTGGACAAGGTTCTGTTCCACGCCTCGTTATTTCCTAACTTACCCATTCTGTCATTTTTTCTGCCGTTTCTGCTGCAGTGCTTTCTGCTTCTGATCCCTCGTGTTGGTAACCGTGCACTGGAGTGCTTCTTCTAATTTGCCTGTCAGTTCTTGGCCAGCTACCTGAAGACATTCATCTCCTTCTTCTTTCATAACCTGATTGTATTTTTAAGGCGATTATGTGAATATAAATGGCAAAGATCAGACAACAACTCAACCCAAACAGATTTCGTGGTCCTTTATTGTCACTGGAACTCCCTCCCAATGGTTGCATGGGAGTTCTGCTTCAAGAAATGGCTCTCCACCACCTTCTCAAAGAGTGATTAGGGATGGGTGAAAAATACTGGCCTTGAAAGCCATCTGTTGATGTCAAAACCTCATGTTAAAAATTATTCGGACCTCTCTTCCTTAAAGGCTGGCAAAAGCAATGTCTTTGAAGATTTTTAACACAGATTTAGATAGACAATTTTTAAGCAAGGGGGTGAAATGTTACCAGAATAAAGTAAATGTTACAAGAATAAAGAGCTGAAGTTAAAAGTGAATGTGAAGCTGGTTTTAGGGCCAGGTAATGTACATCTGTTTCTAATTTGTATTTTTATATGTTTGTATAAATATACCTAGCTAAGTTTCCCTTAAAATCTGTTGTCCATTTCCTAATTTACTCCTCGGCAATCTCTTCCTTGCTCCCCTCAGCATTCTATGATACACCAGTCAACCCCAGGGATTTATTTAGCTTTATGACCAAAAAGCCATAAGATATAGGAGGAAGCATACACGAGGAATTCTGCAGATGCTGGAAATTCAAGCAAGAATTAGGCCTCTCAGACTATGAAGTCTGCTCCACCATTCCATCATGGCTGATTTATTATCCCTCTCAAAACCCCATTCTCTTGTTTTCTCCCTGTAACCTTTGACACTCTTATTAATCAAAAACTTGTCAACCTCTGCTTTCAATATACCCAAAGACTTGGCCTCCACAGCCCCCTGTGGCAATGAATTCCAAAGGTTCACCACTTTTTGAATAAAGAAATTCCTCCTAATCTCTGTTCTAAAGTGCCCTGCTTCTATTCTGAGGCTGTATCTTCTGGTCCTAGACTCTTCCGTTATTGGAAATATCTTCTCTATGTCCACTCTGTCTAGCCCTTTCAATATTAGGCAGGTTACAATGATATCCCACCCCATTCTTCTAAACTCTTTTAAGTAGAGGTCCAGAACCATCAAATGCTGCTCATACATTAACACTTTCCATTCTGGGATCATTCTCATGAACCTCTTCTTGACTCTCTCCAATGTCAGCACTCCCAAGTGCCTTTACATCTCTGACTTCTGAAATCACAACCCATTTATAAAATAGTCTACACCTTCAATCCTTCTACCCAAGTGATGACCATACGCTTCCCTACTCTGTATTCTTTCTTTCTCAATCTTTTTTATTAAGTTTTGAATTGATAAACATAACAATGATAATGATACAAAGAGATTGGGATTACATTATTAATGGTTAACGTATCCAGACACATCTCCAAGTAAAATGTGAGAGTAAGAGTTCGGCATGGACTAGAAGGGCCGAGATGGCCTGTTTCTGTGCTGTGATTGTTATATGGTTATATGGTTATAAAATATGTAATTTAAGCCTCCCAATGGCTTAATAACTGAACATGAAAAAGATTCAAAAATTTTTATACAAAAAATGTCCCCCTACACTAAAAGAAAACAAAACAGAACAAAACATAGAAACATAGAAAATAGGTGCAGGAGTAGGCCATTCGGCCCTTCAAGCCTGCACTGCCATTTATTATGATCATGGCTGATCATCCAACTCAGAACCCTGCCCCAGCCTTCCCTCCATACCCCCTGACTCCCGTAGCCACAAGGGCCATATCTAACTCCCTCTTAAATATAGCCAATGAACTGGCCTCAACTGTTTCCTGTGGCAGAGAATTCCACAGATTCACCATTCTCTGTGTGAAGAAGTTTTTCCTAATCTCGGTCCTAAAAGGCTTCCCCTCTATCCTCAAACTGTGGCCCCTCGTTCCGGACTTCCCCAACATCGGGAACAATCTTCCTGCATCTAGCCTGTCCAATCCCTTTAGGATTTTATACGTTTCAATCAGATCCCCCCTCAATCTTCTAAATTCCAACGAGTACAAACCCAGTTCATCCAGTCTTTCTTCATATGAAAGTCCTGCCATCCCAGGAATCAATCTGGTGAACCTTCTTTGTACTCCCTCTATGACAAGGATGTCTTTCCTCAGATTAGGGGACCAAAACTGCACACAATACTCCAGGTGTGGTCTCACCAAGGCCTTGTACAACTGCAGTAGTACCTCCTTGCTCCTGTACTCGAATCCTCTCGCTATAAATGCCAGCATACCATTCGCCTTTTTCACTGCCTGCTGTACCTGCATGCCCACTTTCAATGACTGGTGTATAATGACACCCAGGTCTCGTTGCACCTCCCCTTTTCCTAATCAGCCACCATTCAGATAATAATCTGTTTTCCTATTTTTGCCACCAAAGTGGATAACTTCACATTTATCCACATTAAATTGCATCTGCCATGAATTTGCCCACTCACCCAACCTATCCAAGTCACCCTGCATCCTCTTAGCATCCTCCTCACAGCTAACACTGCTGCCCAGCTTCGTGTCATCCGCAAACTTGGAGATGCTGCATTTAATTCCCTCATCCAAGTCATTAATATATATTGTAAACAACTGGGGTCCCAGCACTGAGCCTTGCGGTACCCCACTAGTCACTGCCTGCCATTCTGAAAAGGTCCCGTTTATTCCCACTCTTTGCTTCCTGTCTGCTAACCAATTCTCCACCCACACCAATACCTTACCCCCAATACCGTGTGCTTTAAGTTTGCACACTAATCTCCTGTGTGGGACCTTGTCAAAAGCCTTTTGAAAATCCAAATATACCACATCCACTGGTTCTCCCCTATCCACTCTACTAGTTACATCCTCAAAAAATTCTATGAGATTCGTCAGACATGATTTTCCTTTCACAAATCCATGCTGACTTTGTCCGATGATTTCACCGCTTTCCAAATGTGCTGTTATCACACCCTTGATAACTGACTCCAGCAGTTTCCCCACCACCAACATTAGGCTAACCGGTCTATAATTCCCCGGTTTCTCTCTCCCTCCTTTTTTAAAAAGTGGAGTTACATTAGCCACCCTCCAATCCTCAGGAACTAGTCCAGAATCTAACAAGTTTTGAAAAATTATCACTAATGCATCCACTACTTCTTGGGCTACTTCCTTAAGCACTCTAGCATGCAGACCATCTGGCTCTGGGGATTTATCTGCCTTCAATCCCTTCAAATTACCTAACACCACTTCCCTACTAACATGTATTTCGCTCAGTTCCTCCATCTCACTGGACCCTCTGTCCCCTACTATTTCTGGAAGATTATTTATGTCCTCCTTAGTGAAGACAGAACCAAAGTAATTATTCAATTGGTCTGCCATGTCCTTGCTCCCCATAATCAATTCACCTGTTTCTGTCTGCAGGGGACCTACATTTGTCTTTACCAGTCTTTTCCTTTTTACATATCTATAAAAGCTTTTACAGTCCGTTTTTATGTTCCCTGCCAGTTTTCTCTCATAATCTTTTTTCCCCTTCCTAATTAAGCCCTTTGTCCTCCTCTGCTGAACTCTGAATTTCTCCCAGTCCTCAGGTGAGCCACTTTCTCTGGCTAATTTGTATTCTTCTTCTTTGGAACAAAACAAAAGCTGGGCTGCCATGTTTCATCGGTTAAAATCATTATGTGTCATTAACTCCGCTCCTCTACACACAAACAAAAAGTTATTGAAAAGGATTTGGAAAAGGTCAACTTACATCATATGAAAATGTTGAATAAGTGGCCTCCAAGCGTCTTCAAATTTAACCGAAGGATCGATAATACCACTCCTAATTTTTTCCAAGTTTAAACATGTTACAGTTTGGGAAAACCATTGAAATGTAATAGGGGGATTAGAATCTTTCCATTTAAATAAAATAGATCTTCTGGCTATTAATGTAACACAAGCAATCAAACGGCAAGCTGCAGGGGATAAATGATTAGAGTCCATCACTGGTAATCCAAAAATTGCAGTAATAGGATGAGGTTGTAAATCAATACGCAAAACTACTGAAGTAATATCAAAAATGTCTTTCCAATATTTTTCCAAAAGAGAGCAAGACCAGAACATATGTGTCAAGGAAGCTACCTCAGAATTACATCTATCACAAACAGGATTTATATGGCAGTAAAAATGAGCTAACTTATCCTTGGACATATGGGCCCTATGAACCACCTTAAGTTGTATCAAAGTGTGTCTAGCACACATTGAAGCAGTGTTAACTAGTTGGAGAATTTTCTCCCATTTCTCTATAGGTAAAGATACCTGAAGTTCTCTTTCCCATTCATTCTTAAGATGTACCTAGATGTATTTTTGTTATTAAATCATAAATAATTGCTATTAAACTCTTCTGATAGGGATTTAAACCTAATTTTTTTTCCTGTAATTTCAGTTTGATGTGGTATCGGAAAAGTAGGTAAAATAACATTCAAAAAGTTTCTAATCTGTAAATATCTGAAAAAATGTGATCTAGGCAGTACCAAGCTTCATTTCTAAATCCTGTTTTGATATTATTGATTCTAAAAATTTCTTCATATATATGGCAGAATAAATATCCTAGGTTAAATAAGAAATATTTACAGAAAACAAAAAAGGATGGCGGTTTGGCATTGCCAAACTTTAGATTCTACTATTGGGCAATTAATATTCGATATCTAATGTTCTGGACACAAGATTTGGATGAAATTCAATGTCCACGATGGGTGAACCTCGAGTGCGAGTCTGTACAAGGGTTCTCAATAGTTTCTATTTTAGGGGCTTCGCTTCCCTTTGCACTCACTAAACTGAATAAACAAACGATTAATCCAATAATTAAACATACAATACGAATATGGTTTCAATTTCATAAATTTTTTGAATTGAATGAATTTATCCTATCAAGTCCTATTATATCCAATTTTTTTTCCAACCATCCAGAATTGACCAAGCTTTTCTTTTATGGAAAATGAAGGGAATAACATGTTTTCGTGATTTATTCATGGATAATTGTCTCATGTCTTTTGAACAGTTGTCTAATAAATATAATTTGCCTTGATCCCTACTCTGTATTCTATCTACCACTTCTTTACTCATTTTCCTAAATACCAAGTCTTTCTGCAGACTCCTTGATTTCTCAACACTATCTGACCCTCCACCTATCTTATTATCATCGACAAATGGCCACAAAACTATCAATTCCATCACCTAGATCATTAATGTACAACATAAAGGGTAGTGGTTTTTAATAGCTTCCCAATCTTCTAACTTGCCACAAATTCTTGCTCTATTATCTGCCCTCTCTTTGGCTTTATGTTGTCTTTGACTTCTCTTGTTAACCATGGTTGTGTCATCTTGCCTATAGAATACTTCTTCCTTTTTGTGATGTATATGTCTTCCGAATTGCTTCCATAAATTCCAGCCATTGCTGCTCTGCCATCATCCCTGCCATGTTTTTTTTTTCCAATCAATTCTGGCCAAATCCTTTCTCATCCCTCTGTAATTCTCTTTACTCCACTGTAATACTGATACATCTGACTTTAGCTTTTCCTTCTCAAATTACAGGGTAAATTCAATTATATTATGATTACTTTCCACTAAGAGTTCTTTTACCTTAAGCTCTCTAATCAATTCTGGTTCATTGCACAACATCCGATCCAGAATAATTGATCTTTTAGTGGGCTCAGCATGAGCTGTTCCATGGGCACTCTAGAAATCCCCCTCCTGGAATCCAGCACCAACCGGTCTTTCCCAATCTACCTACATATTGAAGTCCCACATGACTATTGTAACATTGCCTTTTTGGCATCCATTTTCTATCTCCCATTGTAATTTGAAGGCCACATCCTTACTACTGTTTGAGGGTATGTATACTGTACAATTCCCATCAGGGTCTTTTTACCCTTGCATTTCCTTGGCTCTATCCACAATGACTCAACACCTTCCAACCCTATGTCACCCCTTTCTATTGATTTGATTTCATTTTTTACCAACAGAACAACACCGTCCCCTCTGCCTTCCTGCCTGTCCTTTCAATACAATGGACATTCAGCTCCCAACTATACTCTTCTTTCAGCCATGATTCAGTGATGATTCAGTGATGCCTACCACATTATACCTGCCAATATGGAACTGTGCTACAAGTTCATCTACCTTATTCCATATACTGCGTGCATTCAAATATAACACCTTCAGTCTTGTATTCAACCTTTTCGATTTTGTCCGCCTTTTATGTTGCAACTCATCCTGTTGATTCGCAATTTTGCCCAATCTACAGCCTCTCCTCACTACACACACATTGCCTCTGTTTGTAAACCAGTTACCTCATCTTCAGCACTATTATCTGCCTTTCCTCCGATACTTCGTGCATTGAAACATAGATTGCTCAGGCCACTAGTCGCACCATGCTCAACCTTTTCATTCCTAACTTTGTCTAAAGTCTTACCAATATCTGCCCCCACAATCTCTCCACTGCTCTGTCACTCTGGTTCCCATCCTCCTGCAACTTTAGTTTAAACCCCACCATGCAGTATTAACAAACCTTCCCACTAGGATATTTATTCCCATCCAGTTCAGGTGCAAACCATCCCTATTGTACAGGTCCCAACTTCCCTGGAAGGGAGCCCAATGATCCAAAAATTTTATACCCTCGCTCCTACACCAGCTCCTTAGTCACATATTAAACCGTATAATCTTCTTAGTTCTGGCCTCACTAGCACATGGCACAGGTGGCATTCCTGAGATCACAACCCTGGAAGTCCTGCCCTTTAACTTAGCACCTAATTCCCTAAACTCCTTATGCAGAACCTCGTCATTCATCCTATCCATGTCATTGGTATCCACATGGACCACGACTTCTGGCTGTTCACCCTCCCACTTAAGAATGCTGAGGAATCGATCTGAGATATCCCAGACCCTGGCACCGGTAGGAAACACACATATCATCTGGGAATCTTATTCACACCCACAGTATCTCCTGTCCAATCCCTAACTAATAAGTCCCCTATCACCACAGCGCACCTCTTCTCACCCTTCCCTTCTGAGACACAGAGGCAGACACAGTGCCAGGGACCCAACCACTGTGACTTTCCTCTGTTAGGACATCCCTCCCGACAGTATCCGGAGTGATACTCATTGAGGGTGATGGCCACGGGGGTACCCTGTTAGGGTCATCCCCCCCGACAGTATCCGGAGTGATACTCATTGAGGGTGATGGCCACAGGGGTACCCTGTTCGGTCATTCCCCGCCCCCGACAGTATCCGGAGTGATACTCATTGAGGGTGATGGCCACAGGAGTACCTGCACTGGCTTCTTAACGCCTTTCCCCTTCCTGACTGTCACCCAGTCTCCCATGTCCTGCATCTTGGGTGTTACTACCTCTCTATATGTCCTATCATGCCTCAGCCTCTGAGTTCCAGCTCCAACTCCTTAACACAGATTGTTAGAAGCTGCTGCTGGATGCACATCTTACAGTTGTAGTCACCAGGGACACTGGAGATCTCCTTGCCTTCCCACATCCTGCAAGAGGAGCATTCAACTATCCTGCTTAGCATCTCTTATGTCCTAGCTGAGCAGATATAAAGGGAAGGAAAAAAAACTTGAGCTTTTCCTTTCTCTGACTGAATCTTCTCTTCCCAGAAGCCTCGAAGAGCTAAAGCCTCAAGATTACCACTCTGACTCTGCCCACTCAGGTGACAGCTGCTGCACTTGCTCCACCTTCCTTTAATTTGCTATTGTTAATCAATTCCCAAACACTGGTGAAAGCGCTTTTTTGCTGTAGCAACCGCTGTTCCCTTTTGTACCCAGGCAGTGCACCTGATTGAAGTCCCCTCCTCTCAGAATTTCCAATGTCCAGATTGGCCACTGGTCAAAACTCTTTTTCCTCAATAAATTCCAACAGATTTGTAAGGCAAAATTTACCCTTAAGGAAAACATGCTGACTTTGCCCAATTTTATCATGTGCCTTCAAATACACCAATACTTCATCTTTAATAAAGAACTCTGTCATCTTACCAGATACTTACAGCAGGATAAGACACCTGTAATTTGCTGTCTTTTCCTCCTTCCCTTCTTTAAGAGTAAAGTGACATTTTTGATTTTCCATTTGTACAGAACAATTCCAGAATCTAATGATTCTTGAACAATCAGTACTAATTCCTCCACAACCCCTTCAGCTGCCTCTTTCAGAATCCTGGGGGTGTAGTTAATTTGGTCCAGGTGGCTTGTCTATCTTCAGACCTTTCAGTTTCCCAAGTGCCGTTTCCTTTGTAATAGCAACCACACTCACTTCTGCCCCCTGCCACACTCAAATTTCTGGCATGTTGCTGCTGTCTTCCAGTGAAGACTAATGCAAAATACATATCAAGTTTATCCATTATTTCTTTGTCCCCCATTACTATCTTCCTAGCATCAAATATCCACTCTTGACTTTCTTTTACTCTTTATATGTTTGAAAAAGCTTTTGACATCCTGTTTTATATTATTGGCTAGCTTACCTTCACAATTCATCATTTCTCTCCTTATTGCCCTTTAGTTGACTTCTGTAGGTTTTTAAAAAACTTCCCAGTCCTCTAACTTCACAAAAATTTTTGCTAAATTTAATGCCCTCCTTTTTGTTTTTATGCTGCCTTTGATTTCCCTTGTCAGCCACGATTGCTTCATTCTCCCATTAGAATATTTTTTCTTCTTTGGGATGAACTTCAAGGCCATGAACAGCACCTTCTTTGTAAAGTCAATTTGCTGCAGGACATCACTGTTCTCTTCCCTGAACTCACTGGATGTTGTCTATTTGGACTTTAGTAAGGCCTTCAACAAGATCCTGCATAGCAGGCTGATCTGGAAGGTTCGGTCCCATTGAATCTACGGAGAGGTAGTTAGGTGGAATCAAAATTGGCTTAGAAGAAAGAAGTAGAGGCTGCTGTTTGAAGGTTATTCTCAGAATGGAGGTGTGACACTAGTGGTGTGCCACAGGGGTTGGTATTGGGACCCTCGTTTTTCATTATTTATATAAATGATTTGGAAATGAATACACAATGATTGATCAAGGAATTTTCAGATGACAGGAAATTAGGAGGCATTATTGATAGTGAAGAAGGTTATGGTAGATTACAACAAGACTTTGATCAGTTAAGAAAATGAAGAAGAGATGTGGCCTTCCTTGAGCTGTTGTTTTAAAAAGATCTAGAATCTTTCCACGGGGTATTTATTGACAATGTTCTGCTAGACATTGAATAGGAGGCACAAGAGTTATATGGTTGGGCTTGAAACCTCCAAAGGAGTATTTAAGATTGATGGTAGCAGAACTTTTGACAGGAACTACACCATGTTTCCACAGAAATATAGAGTATCTTCACCAGGAATGAGCAATGGTATATACAAATTATGTGCACTGGAGAGTAGAACATAGAACTATAGAAAATCTACAGCACAATACAGGCCCTCCAGCCCACAATGCTGTGCCAAACATGTCCTTACCTTAGAAATTACCTAGGGTTACCTATAGCCCTCTATTTTCCTAAGCTCCATGTACCCGTCCAGGGGTTTCTTAAAAGACCCTATCGTATCCGCCTCCACCACCGTCGACGGCAGCCCATACCACGCACTCACCACTCTCTGCGTAAAAAAACTTACCCCTGACATCTCCTCTGTACCTACGTTACTGAAGCCTCAGCTTCATTGACTGTGAAATGCCATGGCCACTGTAGACAATTAATGCCCAAAATATTTCACATGTAAAGCATGATTCAAGAAGAAACCAACAAACAAAACGAAAGTGTGCTTTAAAAAAAAAATCTTTCACTGTCGTACAGTGAGGACCAAAAGATTTGGTCTCGTTAATGCCAAAAAAAATGTAACCCAGCACCTACAATAACTTCTCTTCCCTATAGCAGATATAAAAAATGCGACTGCAATAAATACAAAAATAAAGGGAAACCAACATACGTAAAGCAACTTAATGGCAAAGTTTAACAGAACCATCTAAACTCCGTACAATTCGTATTCAATAATGAATCACCAGAGATAGTTTGTCTTACAAAATCGCAACGTGTTTAAAAAGTTTATGTAATTATAATTAGGAATAACTTTGAAATTAATAGTGTATTTTCCAATCAAAATATGTTTTGTATTTAGAACTATTTTGTGCATAATATCCTTTACAGATTTACCTCAGTCACATACATCTCCATCTCTGCATACTTAATCATCCACCCGCACTTTCGTTTGCCTATTTTCTCTCCACGTGAACAGAAACCACTCATTTATTCACTTGTACGTGCAAACATATAGTGCAGACAAAAAAATAAAATGTCCTCAATTCTCTCTCTGTTTCACATATTTACTAAACTGATGCCCTTCCGTGAGCATCTCCAGTTTCACGCAAAAATATAAGTTTAGCACACAGAATGCTGGAAGAACTCAGCGGGTCAGGCAGCATCTACAGAAAGGAAAAGAATCGGCATTTTGGGGGCTGGGGCGAGACCCTTCATTTGGATTGGAAAGGACATTCCTCCCCATTCCTTTCCAGTCCTGGTGAAGGGTCTCGGCCCGGAACGTCGACTCTTTATTCCTCTCCATAGATGCTGCCTGACCTGAGTTCCTGTAGCATTGTGTGTGTGTCACTTTGGATTTCCAGCATCTGCAGAAGCTCTTGTGTTTATGGAAACTACACGATGTTCCTTAGTTGGTTCGGCCGATGAGGGAACTTGACACAACAAATGCCAGTTGATCGGCTAGACACGACGCGACGAGAAGGGCGTCGGCATTTCCGAATACTTCTCGGCCCCTGTGGTTTCGGGAGGAAAAAGAGCTCCTGAGGAGCTGCATTACGGAAGTAAACCCTGCTTTATGGTGTCATATCTTAAACGTTGTCACTTAACAATCGGAACACAAGATGGGGGGGGGGGTTCTCCATTTAACAACTACAATTAGAAATAGCAATTAAAGACGAACACGTCTAAAAATATATTTGTCTCCGGATAAATTTTCAACTTGATGAGATTGTGAGAATGAGGAAGAAATTTCATTAAGAAGTTCTGCTGACATTGTGTAGCCACTATTTTAATATCAAAATTAGATGTTGAAATTGCTAGATTGCAAATATTCACGTGCATTATTCGATTTACATTCACTCCTGCCCGTCCCACGGTGCTATTCAGTGGGTGACGATGATCTGTTTCTGAAACCTCTGATGTGCAAACGGTAGACGTACTGTCGCCGAACGCCAGGGCAGGGGTGGGGCGGGGGGGGGTATTTTTTCACTTGCCTGGGCAAATGTGGAGAGAGAGAAGTGGGGGAGGGGAGGAATGGCGAGTTTCCCCATGGTCGGGCTGGACTCTTGCCCGTACAGAGCAGACTAGCGTGCAACTATCCGCATAATCATAACGATAATTCTTCCGAGTATAATTGAGATTTATATCTGGTTTTCGCCTCGCCTCTGAGAAATAATAGTGCAGAATGCTGGTAATCTGTTCCTGGCACTTAGTCTACGCTGCTCTGTCAGTTGGTGAGGCGGGAGTAACGCCGGCACCCCGAATTACGGATAGCACTGGTCAGTGTTTAGTCCCTCACAAAGCAACGAAAATTGAGGTTTCGATGATTTACTGGGAATCCTGAGCCGCAGGGTCTTTCCCGAAAACCGTTAACTGTCTTAATAACCTCCACACACCGACGTAATTTTCCGTCAGTGCATCGTTCTGGGGCGCCTGCGGTTCTATGGGCCTGATTCCATTCCCCTCAGACTCGGTGCTGGGGACTTCCTGTAGTTCAAGCACTTGGGGAGCAACGCTGGGAGATTCAGTCTGTTCTTCCTCCTCCTCTTTTGTCAGTTCTTCCAGGTCATCGTACTTGGCCTGCTGCCTCGTGTCGAAGTATTTGGCCACGCAATAGGTGACCGAGCCCACCGTGTTCACCACCACGCCGGCGATGAACAGGGAGGTTGGCACCACGTCCTTGAAAGCCAGCATGCCCACCGTGATGGTGGCCACACTTTTGACCACGCCCACAAAGCTGGTGGTGACCGCCGAGTTGATGTACGTGCAGTGCAGGGTGGTGAAGTTCATGAGGCAGCCGATCAGGATGCAGGAGACGAAGGTACAGCAGACTGCGGGGTCCAGCCAGCCCGGGTACGACCAGACGTTGACCACATCCAGGCTGGCGAGGCTGCAGATCAGCAGTATTGGCGAGGCGGAGACGGCGATGGTATATTGGGCAGTCAGGGGGCCGTAGGAATACTCGCTGCCCTTCTTTTGAATCACCACCAGATAAGCGGCGTGGACCAGCACTGCGAATACCCCGGTCACGTAGCCGATTGGCTCCCCGGAAAGATCACCAGCCCCTGGGGGAAAGCACAGGCCTGTGAGAAACATGCCGAAAAACTTGTACCAGCTGCACTTTAGTATACTGGTACCTGCTTACCAAACAAACAGAGAGAGAGCTAGGGGTTTAGTGATAAAACACAAAGAAATACTATCAGCCAATTACTTTATTAACTGACGCCGTTAATCAACTATTTGACAATGACTGTATGGAGAATAAAGATTTATAAAACATTAAAAAGATTTATAGACGTATCTATATTTATGCAGATTCCTTTCAGTTTTAGTCGATTTTAAATTGGATGTCAATGCTATCTGGGTTATTCAACCAGATTGACCCCTGTGATTTTTTTGATCCTTTCCATTGTGTTCGTGCAATGCAAGAACATTAGTTCCGGGACATCTCGCCATTGTCAATTAACCTTCATTATATTTTTCGCGCAATGCCCGTGAATAAACTAACGGCAACTAGAGTCCTCTGCAATTGCGTGGGGAATTACAAATCGGCGACCTAGGAGAATCTCGGACCTGTCACCTTGGGGACAGATTGCCTGTAATACTGACCTGCTAGCGCGGCTCCGCAGGTGGTGAGCAGCACCGCTACACCGACACCGATCGAGGGGGTGCCGTTCTTGAGCAGGAAAACTCCTATTATTAAGGTAACGAGAGGTAGACAGCGCTTGAAAACAACGTACATGGGAAGACTGAGACCTCGGAGCGACCACAGAGTCAAACAGGACTGCAGAGTGGACAGCAGCGTGACGCTGGCGAAGACCTTGGCCAGGCTAAAACTATAAGGCGGAACGTCTATTTTACCCAGCCTCCTGAGGACCTCGAGTGTCAGAGCGGCGGTGCTGCTCGTCAGAAACTGCACCAGCGTTAAAAAGATGAAATTGTGCCGAGAAATAAGAATCTTCAGCAGAATGTTCAAGGATCCCGAAAACACTCCGTGGGCAACAGCCACCGAGATACCGAGCGTCCTGCCCTTACAGAGATGCATGGTGCTTCAGATGTGAAACCAATGGGTTTTAGCAGCAGTTAGCCTTTGGGTACCAACTGCCACAGACACTCTGACTCAAGCACCGCCCACCCTACGGTTCCATTCATTAACTAAAGGCGGAGGCGGGAGGATTTACAGGACTGGGGTTGAAACTGATCAATTGAACACTTTATTAATGACCACCATTCAAAATGCTGCAAAGTCAAATGTGAATGATCCCGGGCAGTTGACGCATAGAAACCAGTTGCAAATGCAGCTTCCCATTTACTTAATTAAGTGAGTGTTTTTATTTTACATTTCTTTTCGCCACTGCACGATTAATGGTGAGTCACTGCTCAGGGGGCCGTCAGTCCAGTAAGAGACACCGTGAAACTGCAGATGCTATCAATCTGGAGCAATACGTACAGAATGCTGGAAGAACTCAAAGTCAGCTGGCATCTATGGAGGGTAATGAACGATCGATGTTTCCGACCGAGACCCTTCACCGGTCTTGTGTGTGTTCTGCCAGTCAACTAATGCCGAATTCAATCACCACTCTCAAAATCCCGAACCATTAACGTTTACGCGAACTGTTCGATGTTTAGACGAAAATAAAACACGTCTTCAAGTCAGGTGCTGAAAATAATCTGCCCCCTTGAAAGTACGTTATCTCTTTTAGCTGAGTACATTTTCTTTCCGTGATCAAAACACTAAACGGAGCTGTCAGTCAAAGACCTGAGTGTATTGTCTTTTATTTATGATTACAGGCTACGACCAGAGGCGCACGAGAAACCGTTCTGTAAGAAACTGGACACACGGCTGTAGTATCCCTTCGTGCCCACAGCTCTGTCATTTTAACAAAACGTCGATGTAGTCAAAGGGCTGTAAATGCTAAACTTCCTTCCTAAGATGTACTTTTATGCTTCATCAACACAGTTACTAGAAGATAAGGAATCGTCAATATGCCAGAGCAATGCGTCCAACACAATATCCGACTTCAAACTAGACGACGGAAAGAGAGTGAAATCTGTGACATGAATCAATGTTTTTGCACTCGATTGAAATCCGGAAATTCCATGATTAGAAACGAGTATTTCCTTGCTCGTTATATGTTCTAGAGGTTACAATCATCGTCCTTTTAATTGATAAACTATTTTGACACATTTGCTAACCTGTCGTCGCAGCTTGTGGATCAACAGATGAAAATGAAGATCTGAACTTCATAATCTGCTCTCTTCAGATTTCTGTGTTGCTTTCCGACGTGCGCACAATTATACTGGACTACATTAGCCTCGTAGGACATCTTGGTCGATATGGACCAGTTGGGTAGAAAGGCCTGTATCCGTAGAGTCCACGTTTCTGAGGTACGCTGTACCTCGCCTCCGCTTCGCTTTTATTTCTCAGAATCATCTCGAAGGCCATTTGACTCGTATTGCCCGTGCTGATTCTTCAGCAGAGCCAGCAAATTATCCGCACGCCGCCTTTTCCCATTGCTGCAGGTTCCCGTATCCAACTACTATCATCTCCTTTGAAATACCTTTGACTCTGCTTCAATTATCTGGGAAATTTCCAAACTTAACCCCAATATTCCTTTCATAACAATAGCAGGCTGTCCATTTGCTGACATTGTACTTCTCAGAGGCAGTGGTGAAATCCGAACTATTATGCCTAAACTTTAGCTCCTGGAAGAGAGATCACGAAAACCCCAGTCTTTTCCCCAGAGCCATGTCACCTATTGTCTCTCTACGGCCCTGATGATCCTGCTCCCAGCACCGCTACAGGCAGGAGACCAAGCTTTAGTTTGTTCTCGGAATTTTAAACCTGTACCTCTAGACCTAGCGACCATTTGTTAACGGGTACTGTTTTCTTGCATTTAACCTAATTTATCCTCTATCAAACCTTTTCTTAATCTTCTTTGCTCCAACGTGAACAGCCGCAGCTTCCCCATTTTGTTGACCGTTCTAGTAAATCTGTTCCTCAAGCTTTCTAGCACTCTCACGTGCTTTTTGAAGTGTCTAAACCAGAAATAAAAGCAAAATCGCATTTGCCATTTAATCAGGCTTTAATAAAATTCAATATCACTCATTTTGTAGTCTGTGCCTTTATTTCTGAAACCCAAAACCCTACTTACCACTATATCAACATCACCTGCCTCTTCTATATACACACAGATACAGGTACTTTAAAACTCAATGAAGGGTCGCCAAGTCGCCTGTACTCTTTTCCATAGATGCTGCCAGGCCTGCTGAGTTCTTCCAGCACTTTGTATGAATTCATCTATATTTCCTCTCATCCTTTCTGCCAACTTGTTTCACTTTTGCTATCTACCTGCTCGTACTGTCAGTCTGTGCCATTTTACAGTAATCCAAGGAAGCATTTCTATTGATTTTTATTTAACATGTTGCACAACGTCAAAGGCAGGATGAAAGCTAAATATAATTTTAGACTGGATTGCATACTCTACTGGGCAGCTCAAACAGGAGTGAGGCAGACTTTTGGTCAAGTGTTTCACAACTAAAGCTTTTATGTACTTTGTAGAATATTAAATCAAAAGAAACGTACTAGGGATTCTGGAAATCTGAAATAAAAATAGAAAAAAACACACACAAAAATGCCGGAAGAACTTAGGAGGTCAGAAATGGAAATAAATAACCAGTTGATGTTTCGGGAAGAGACCCTTCTTCAGAACTGAAAAGGAAGGTGACGAACGGGGGGGAGGAGGATGATAAGCTAAAAGTTGATAGCTGAAGTCAGGTAGGTGGGGAAGAGGGTCTGAAGTAAAAAGCTGGGAGGCCATGGGTGGAAAAAGGGCTGGAGAAGAAGGAATCCGATAGGAGAGGATAGTGGACCATGGGGTAAAGGGAAGGAGGAACGCACCAGGGTGGTCATAGGCAGGTGAGGAGTAGAGACAAGAGATTGGGGAATTAAAGAAAAATCAAGGGAGCAGGGGGCAATTACCAAAAGCTGCAGAAATTAATGTTCATGCCATCAGATTGGAGGCTACCCAAACAGAATATGAGATGTTGCTCCTCCTGCCTGATTGTGGCCTCATCGTGTCAGAAGAGGAGGCCATGAACTGACATGTTGGAATGGGAATGGAGATGGGAATTAAAATGGTTGGCAACAGGGAAATGCTGTTTATTGCTGTTGGAGCAGAAGTGCTCAACAAAGTGCTCCTCCAATTTATGTTGGGTTTCATCAATATAGAGGAGCGCTGAATACAATAGACAACCCAACAGATTCATAGGTGAAGTGCTGCCTCAGTCGAAAGGACTGTTTGGGGCCCTGAGCTGAGATGAGGGAAGAGGTGAATAAGCAGGTGTAGCACTTCTGCTGCTTGCAGGGATAAGTGCCAAGAGGAGATTAATGGGGGGGGGGGGGAGGCAATTGGGCAAGAGAATCAAAGAGGGAATGATCCCTGTGGAAAACGGTGGGTGGGGGTGAGGTAAAGATATGGTTGGTGGCACAGTCCCGATGAAGATGGAAGTTGCGGATAATAGTGTGTTGGGTGTGGAGGCTAATGGGATGGCAAGTGAGGAATTCTACCCCTGTTAAGGCGGTGGGAACATGGTGTGACTGCAGTTGTCTGGGAAATGGAAGAGATGCAGGTCAGGGCAAAATCAATGGTGGAGGAAGGGAAACCCCAGCCTTTGAAGGAGGAGGACACCTCTGATGTCCTGGAAGGGAAACATCTCCGCCGCTCCAAGGAAAAATGGCCCAGTCCACTCAACCTATTCTCATAAGGCATGCTCCCTAGTCCGGGCAACATACTTGTAAATCTCCTCTGCACCAATCTATAAGTTTCCACATCCTTCCTGTAGTGAGGCAACCAGAATTGAACACAGTACTCCAAGTGGGGTCTGACTAGGGTCCTATATAGCTGCAACATTACCTCTTGGCTCCTAAACTCAATCCCACACTTGATGAAGGCCAATGCACTTATGCTTTCTTAACCACAGGGTCAACCTGCGCAGCAGCCTTGAGTGTCCTATGGACTCAGACCCCAAGATCCCTTTGATCCTCCACACTGCCAAGAGTCTTACCATTAATACTATATTCTGCCATCATATTTGACCTACTAAAATGAACCACCTCACACTTATCTAGGTTGAACTTCATCTGCCACTTCTCAGCCAAGTTTTGCATCCTATCAATGTCCTGCTGTAACCTCTGACAGCCCTCCACACTATCCACAACACCCCCAACCTTTGTGTCATCAGCAAATTTACTAACCCATCCCTCCACTTCCTCATCCAGGTCACTTATAAAAATCACGAAGAGTAGGGGTCCCAGAACAGATCCCTGAGGCACACCACTGGTCACCGGCCTCCATGCAGAATATGACCCATCTGCAACCATTCTTTGCCTTCTGTGGGCAGGCCAATTCTGGATCCACTAAGCAAAGTCCCCTTGGATCTTTCTCAATAAGCCTTGCATGGGGTACCTTGTCAAATGCCTCACCTTGGGAACAGATGAGGCTGAGATGAAGGAACTGAGAATCGCATTTTTACAGGATAGAGAGTGGGAAGAGGTATGGTCACTCTGGACTTCCAGCACCTGCAGAACCTCTTGTGTTTATAAAAATAGAACATGCTGGAATTACTCACGTTACATCACTCAAGAAGCAGAATTTACTTCAAGTCAATGATCTTCAACGAAAGGTCGTCAAACTGAGACATTAACTTCTCTGTTCCACAGCTGCTGCCTGACCTGATGAAAATTTCCAGCATTTTCTCCTTGTGGTCTCTTTAGCTGCCTGGCTCTCAAACTGGCTTTTGCCAATCAACTTCCCAGCTCTTAGATCCACCCCTCCCCCTCCCACTTTCAAATCTCTTACTAGCTCTTCTTTCAGGTAGTCCTGACGAAGGGTCCCGGCCTGAAATGTCAACTGTACCTCTTCCTATAGATGCTGCCTGGCCTGCTGCGTTCACCAGCATTTTTTTTTGTGTGTTTCTAAAATATTAATATCATTTTAGTCCATGACTACTTCAAGCATTCTCTTCAGGTTATATTGGCATACAATACATAGAAAGCAAAAACTAAAACAAAAAAAAGCTTTTAAGTAACATTTTAAAGTATTATCTTTAATCAATGTGAGACATTGACTAGGACAACTGTGCTGCTCCAAAGAGTGCTATATGAGGTCATTCTTACCCTCGGCTATTAGACTCTATAATAAGTGATGGCCTCCTGCAGTTAGACTGTTAAGAGGTACTTACTTTTTATTGTTTCTTACTTTTCTTTTAATATTTGTATATTTGTATATCTGTGCACTTGTAATGCCACTGTGACACTGTAATTTCCATTGGGATCAATAAAGTATCTATCTATCTTCATTAGTCAGGACGCCGAATACAGAAGTATGGAGATTAAGTTCCAAATTTTAAAAACCTTGGTCCTATCCCAGATGGAGCACTGCATACTGTTCTGGTCATCAAGGCATCGGAAGGATGTGATCGTATGGAGAGGGTGCAATGAAGATTCACCACGCTGTTACTTGGAATGAGACTGGAGAAGCTTACTCTGTTCTCCCTGGAGCAGAGGACATTAAGAAAAGATATGATTGAAATAAATAAAATTGTGACGTGTATAGACAGGGTATACTGCAAGGCAGTTCATATTAAAGATAAATAAAACTAGAGACCATAGGTTTAGATAAGGGGGAAGAGATTTAGAAGAGATCTGAGGGGGGAGCTTCTTCACCTATAGGATGTTACCTGGAATGCACTGCCTGTAGAGTGGTTGAAGCTGGGTTGCTGACACTGTTAAGACCATAAGATATAGGAGCAGAATTACGCCATTTGGCCCAGTGAGTCTGCTCTGCTGTTTCATCATGGTAGATGCAATTTTCCTCTCAGCCCCAACCTCCTGCCTTCTCCCTGTATCCCTTCATGCCCTGACCAATCAAGTCTATCAACCTCTGCTTTAAATATACATAAAGACTTGTCCTCCACAGCTGTCTGTGGCAAAGAATTCCACAGATTCACCACTCTCTGGCTAAAGAAATTCCTCCTTATCTCCATTCTAAAAGGACACCATTTTATTCTGAGGCTGTGCCCTCTGGTCTCAGACTCTCCCACCATAGGAAACATCCTCTTCACATCCACTCTATCCAGGCCTTCCACAATTCCATAGGTTTCAATGAGGTCACCTTCTATTCATCTCTTGATCCTTCCAGAAATGCAAATTGATTCAATTTATTCTCCTGTGTAGACATCACTGAGATTAAAATATAGATTTGGTATTTTGGTGAGCTTGCTCAACAGCTTTCCACAGTAACAGATTCACAGTCCTAACCAGAATCCTCTTCCCAAAAGTCTAAAGTAAAACAAGCTCAAGATACAAGTTGACCTGTCTAAACGGAGCACATTACCCCACAAAGATCATAGTATCTGTATTGTACTTTTGCCTGTGCTATTAACGTTCAATTTTGTGGTTAATCCTGGTCATATTCTTTCATTTAAATCCACTTCCTTTTGTTTCAATCGTGTTAGCCAGGTCTTGTAACAGCAGAATATATATCTTAACTGTTCTATTCTTGCTATCTGCAGCTAGCCACCATTTTACTCCAATTAGTGTCCTTATTTGCCTAGAATCAGAAAAGTTGTTTATAATCAGCGTCAAAGAAGTGCTATAAAAGTTAACTATTAACAATGTTATGGCCATTCAATCGTGATTATCAGGGAAATTTGTTACATTTCATTGAGACCACTCTCTGCGATCTTTTTAATAGTTCATTTACATTGACAATCAATCAAGTTTTATATCTTTACTTTACTAAAATGATCAATACCGTACCTGACGAGCCATAATCATGGCAACAGTCCGACATCTAATACTCTGACAAACTTCTATAGATGTGTGGTGGAGAGTATGTTGACTGGTTACATTACATCCTGGTATAGAAGCTCCAATGGCCTTGAACAGAAAGTCCTATAAAAAGTAGTGGATACAGTCCAGTCCATCAAGGGTAAAACTCTCCCCACCACTCAACACATTTACATGCAGCGCTGTTGCAGGAAAGCAGCATCCATCATCAGGGACCCCACCATCCAGGTCATGTGCTTTTCTCACTGCTGCCATCAGGAAGATGATACAGGACTCACACTACCAGATTCAGGAACAGTTATTAGCCCTCAGCCATCAAGCTTTTGAACCAGAGGAGATAACTTCATTCAACTTAACTTGTCCCATCACTAAACTGTTCCCACAGCCTATGGACTCATTTTCATGTATTCTTCATCTCATGTTCTCTATGTTTATTTATTTATTTATCTTGTTTGTATTTATACAGTTTGCTAGCTTATGCACATTGTTTATTTGTCTGCCCTGTTGGGTGCGGTCTCTATTATGGTTCTTGGGTTTACTGACTATGCCTGCAAGAAAATATATCTCAGGGTTGTATAGTATGCAATGATATACATGTACATTGAAAATAGATTTACTTTGAACAGTTGAAGATTTAGGCCTAGGTGTTATCACAAATGCTGCCCTTCACTAGTCACAATTTTCTTTCATGAGTGCTAATAGTTGGACACGTCAACTTATATTCTCCGCTTTCTTATAGAAATTAAACTTGCATTGTTCAATTTTTGTCATTCTGTCTTTCTAATGAAGTTGGTCTGTTGTCTATGTTCCATCAACTGACTCAAGTAGTTTCTGTTCCTTCTTTCTGGGTGTTTTTTTTTCCAATAGTTCAGACTCTGCTCTGTTGATGAATAATGTCAAAGGCATTGCTTTCTACTTTGACTCAGCTTCCAATATACTTGGATCCACTTATTCATCAGAATGACTCCTTTTTTGGGGGGGGGGGGGGGGATTATTTATTTATTTATTTAGAGATACAACATGGAATAAGCCTTTCTAACCCTTTCAGTCACACCAACAAGCAATCCGATTTACTCCTGATTTAACCCTATCCCAATCACAGCACTATTTTCAATGACCAAATAACCTACTAACCAGCATTTCTTTTGACTGTGGGAGAAAACCAGAAGACCTGGAGAAAACCTACGAATTACATGGGGAGAAGGTCAGATGTTGGGAACTGAACTCCAAACTCAAACACCCCAAGCGTAATCCTGTTGTGCTAACCACATTACTGTAGTGCCAACGTCTTCAAGTTGTTATGAATATCAGATTTAACAATTTAATAATTTGACCTCCTATTTTCCACCCTCCTTAACTATGTTATCCAGCATTACAGGACAATACCTGATCACTGCCCAGGATGTCTACCCTCTAGCTTCTTGTACATGTGAAAGCCAAAGTATAAATTTACTCTGTGGGGATGTGGTGTTGTGTTGGTAGATGGCAGATGGCTTCAGAGAAAGCAACTGCATTAAATCTACCAGTAACATGTTAACAAAATATACTACTTGAAACAAATAGGGACAGAATATTGATTATGAGACAGAGCTCAAAAGAGAAACTGAAACATCAAACAACATTTGCTAGAATTTTAGGTAATTGGTATAAGGGTAACATTCAACAAGTAGTGAATCTGGTGGTTTGAAAATCCCATTGAGTGGTGCCACAACAACAACCTCTCACTCAATATCAGCAAAACCAAGAGTTATTAACTACCGGGGAAAGAAACTGGAGACCAATGAGTCAGTCTTCATCAGGAGATCAGAAATGGAGAGGATTGGTACCTTTATATTCATTGGAATTATTTCAATCTGTCTTGGGACCATTATGTAAGTGGCATTACAAAGAAGGCTCAGCAGCACCTCTACTTTCTTAGAAGTTTGCAAGGATTTGGTATGTTATATCTACAACTTTGACAAACTTCTATAGATGCACAGTGGAGAGTATCCTGACTGGTTGCATAATGGCCTGGTATGGAAACACCAATGCCCATGAATGGAAAAGCCTACAAAAGTAGTGAATACAGCCCAATCCATTACAGGAAAATCCCTCCCCACATTGAAAACATCTACAAGGAGTGCTGCCACAAGAAAGCAGCATCCATCAAAAAGACCCTCACCACCCAGGCCATGCTCTCCTCTCACTGCTGACATCAGGAAGGAGGTATAGAAGCTCTGAGTCCCACACCACCAGGTACAGAACAGTTATTACCCTTCAACCATCAGGCTTCTAAACTCATACAGCTTCACTCACCTCAACACTGAACTATTCCACAACCCTATGGACTTACTTTCAAGGACAACTCAATGTTCTCAATATTATTGTCATCGTACATTTTGCCTTCTTATGCTCATTGGCTATTTGTCCACCTTTCCTTTTGTGTAGTTTTTCATTGATTGAATTGTGCTTCTTTGTATCTACAGTACATGCCCACAATAAAATGAATTGCAGAGTAGTACATGTCGAACATATATGTACTTTGATAATAAAGTTACCTTGAAATTTGAACTTTGAAATTAGACGAGGGCAAGTAATAAATTATATATAAAATGTAATTTTATACAGAACAAGTTTAACAAAGCTCTGTGGATCAGTAGGTTGCTTGTAAAATTAAACAGGGCAAGATCAAATATCAAAGATCAGGGTGTCCAAGAGGATACCTTTGCAGGTTAAACTGGGATCTATTAGAATCAGGTTAAGGAAAAACTAAGGGGCAATGCTTGCTTATGCTGCTGCATATTTATTATGTAAAGAAATATTTTGAGGTTGCTCTTGTCCAGAATGAAGAGAAATCAGATGGAAGGATATCAGCAGTGTTACAAAATCTGACTGAGCTTCTGTAATGTAGAATGGCCAGATTGCTGCAATAAGGTTCATGCTGCTTCAGTAATGCAGCATAAACTTGAGAAGTCAGATGTAGAATGATCAAGGATAATGACCACACCTCAGGGCAGCTGGAGCAATCACCAGACGTGCTAAGCGAAGTTCTCTGATGACCCCAAAAGAAAGACTGGATAATATAAGACATAGGAGCAGAATTCAACACATTTCATCATGGCCTACTTATTATCACTCTCAACCCTATTCTCCTGCCTCCTCCCTGTAACCTTTGATGCCCTCACTAATCAAGAACCTATTAATCTCTGTTTTAAATATATCCAATGACTTGGCCTCCACTGCCGTCTGTGGCAATAAATTACACAGATTCACTACCATCTAGTTAAAGAAATATCTCTTCATCACTGTACTAAATGGACATCCCCCCCCCCCGCCTATTCTGAGGTTGTACCTCGGGGCATAGACTCCCGCACAATAGGAAACATCCTCTCCACATCCACTCTATCTAGAACTTTCAATATTTGATAGATTTTAATGAGACCCCCCCCCCCCATTCTTCTAACCTCCAGCGAGTACAGGCTCAGAACCATCAAACATGCCTCATACATTAACCCTTTCATTCCTGAAATCAT